>NW_012149352.1:147053-167157 GCF_000956105.1 Propithecus coquereli
TCCATATCCCACAGTTAATATGAAAGTTCAGCAAGATAAAGAAACCCTAAGAATCAAGAAAATGTAACACAAAAATTCAAATAGAAAAATCAACAGAAGACATGAGCAGACATTCTACAAAAGAAGAAACGCATATGACTGTTAAATGTATGGCAAGATTTTCTGCTTCCTTAGTAATTTGTAAAATGCAAACAAAATCATAATGAGATGCCATTTCACCCATCAGAATGAACATTTTTATTATGTCTGACAATATTAAATATCGGTGAGGATGTGGAGGAATGGGAACTCTCATCCATGGTGGTGAGAGAATATGTTGGTACAGGTCTTTCAGAAAACAATTTGTCATTAACAAGTAAAAATGAAGGCTTGCGTACACCTGGACCTAAAAATTTTTGCTACCCAGTCCTTACATAGGGAAGCTATTTTTGAAAAAAATAGAGCATGTGAAGATGATTGACTTTTTTTTCAGAATCTATATACCAAAGTCTTTATGATATCTTTTAATCTCTCGGAGATTCTGTAAATGTGGCTCTTAACTTCTGATAAAATATTCATGTGGTACAATCCTTGAGGATCATACTCTAGAACACCATTTATAACTTTGTAATTTAATTAAGTACCGACCCTGTACAGACATATATACGACGTGTCAGTTATTCATCCAGGGGGCTGATGGGACTGATTGGATGCATTGTCAGAAGGACTGGGATGGGGGGAGATATCTGCTTTACATCCTGGCTCACATCTAAATGAAACTCTAGTTTTAGCCTCTACTGTAACTTAGCCAGTGCTTGGCCTTTCCAACAAGGTTCATAAATTACTCTTCAAATCAACTTCATTCATAAATCACCAGTTTTTAATTACACATTTTGGAAATTTGACTCCAGATCCCAGACTTTCTTTCTGCCTCTCTTTGCAAGGTTCCATTCTAATTGGTGGTAGAAGATGAATGCACATAGAATTAAAAATAATATCCCACATACATTTCCAAAATAAAATACTTCAAAACAAGCTCTCTTAATCAATGTTCATGTAATAGATTCACCAGACAAACGGAGCCCTCCCTTCGTGCTGTGAAACATATTGACACCCGTGACACTTTTAGTACTCAGGGTTTGAAGTTTTCTTTCTAGTTTGTTGACATATTTTAATCACTATAAAATAATGGGCACCTATGGTATTAACAGCATGGAGCTCCGTTGCCAGAGGTCTTTTTAACTAGGTAACTCTCCATCCAGGTTGTTGGAAATGTTATTCCTACTTTTGTTTAGGGATCAAACTTATATTCTAAGGTCCTTATGTATTCATAAAAGTTTGTTTATTTGAAACCCTAAATTCAAGAATTCTATCTTTGAAGAGTAAAACACCATAGAGTTGTAGGCACAATGTTTAAAATCATATTTTTCCCGGGATAGACTTTTCCGAATTGTCATAAAAGTGAGGGTTGTGTGATCTCTCAGAGTTCTCTCCTCGGATCTGCAGGGTGTCCAAAAGTAGGCTGGAGAGAAGGTCTTTTTTCACTCTCTAGTTCCAGGATGTGAGTGAGCCACAACCGAGTACCTAATTTAGGCTACTGCTGGGATAATACTGACATGGCCACAGTTCATCCTTGTCAAGTTAAACGTGGCACCCACAGAAATTCTCACGCATTCTTAGCGTTCATTCTCTTGGTGCCACGATGGGCTGATTAACAGCTCAGCTCTTTCAAAAGGATCATCATTCAGGGGTCGCATCTCTCTGACCACTCCCAGTTTTCAAGCATGATTCATGTTGCCATATAGGTGCAGGCATTTTCATTGCAAAGCAGCCCTGTTTCCTATGATGCAAATTGAACAGCAGTGCCTAAGGAGATTCAGGATGGTTATGGCTTACAAAAAAATTGATTATAGGTGCAAGGAATAAAAGTCCTTGGAAATGCAATGAAGATTTGAGAAGTGAAAGGAGAGGATGACAGATCTGTAACCCCTTCCCAATTTAGCTTGCATTTTCCTGATGTCTTTATTAGTAGTTCATTAGGGCCATCTGAGCTCCTGAATTGAAGTGAAACCTTAACTCCCCTCTTCCACTCTAGTAAAAATAATAGTTAACATATATTCCAACCGTTATATACCAGAGGCCATACTAAGGGCCTCGCATTTTATTGAATGCTTTAAATCAATGCTTTTTGAACATTAATGTGCATAAGAATTTCCTAAAGAGCTGTTAAAATATGGATTCCTAACTAACATCCTCCCCCTACATACCTCCAATTATGATTCAGAGTTCTGGAACAGGGCCCAAGAATTTGCATTTCTAGCAAGCTCCCAGGTGACATGAAGCTGATGCTGCTGATCCAATAACGACACAGCGAGTAACTCTGCAGATAGTTCTCTGAGTCGGTTACTACCATAATTACCCCCATTTCATTCATGAGAGAGCAAAGTCTCAGAAAAAGAGGATAAGTAATTTTTCCAAGATCAAGATACAGGAAAAGGTAGAGCCAGGACTTTACAATAAAATCCCTATCTCAACTTCTGCATATAATTATACACTGACCCTGGGTTCTACTTTCTCTTCAATTTGATTTGTGACTTAAGTCCTTGATGTGCCTGAGTGAGTTTGACCTACAAACCAAAGACTTCTATGGCTAATACTACTGGAGGAAATATTCTTACTGGTTTTCATTTCACCAAGAGAAGCTGAGTGGTGGTAACAACTGGAGGAATGAAAGAAACCCTGGTAACATCTTCCGGTGATTTAAAGGAATAGAATTTCAGGCTCAGACTGCCAGGGTTTGTGAATAGTAGCTGAGCCACTGGCAACATCCCAAGACCTCAGCAGGACTGGAGATTCTGAATGGACAATATTTCTTTGTTGAATTCCTAAAACTAAAATTAATCACGATTGGGCATTGTTTAGAAATTGTCAGGGTGTATGCTTTCTAGTAATTGATTTCTTTCTACATGGACACCTTGTTTTCGATGCAAATAGTTTTCTTGATGGGTTGGTTTTGTTTCTCCTTGTGTGTGCCAGGGGGCAGTGTGGTTTAATAATGTGTTTCTTGAGGCCATGTTATTTTATTTTTACTTTTTGGAATCTGTGCTTGTAGCCTACTGTAGGATGAGGTATGGGTGTTCTGTGACTCTTAGTTAAACTTAGCTTCTAATTCCAGCTCATCTTATACTTGTTTTCGCTTTCCAAATATTATATTTCTCTAGACCAGGAACTCTAAGCATACTTGACTTTTGGAAAGCAGCTTTATTAATAAGAAGGCAACCTCATGGTATGGAGGTGAAATTGCACAAAGTTAGCGCTGAATACCTATTTAAACATTAGAATCGAATAAAGGTAAAGCAAAGCGAAATTCAGCATTAATATAAATGTGTTCCATTAGCAGGCTGCTGAGCCAAGGAATGCCATAGGCTGGGTTAAGAGGGAACTTAGTAACCTTTCAAGACTTCAAAATAGCCACTTAGAACAATAGCTCTTGCCTATTTTAGGCACTCCAAGGATCTGATCCTTGAAATGCAGGGATACTATGGGAATAAAGGCATTTGTCTTATGTATTCTGAGTTCTATATCCAGCTGAAAGTTTGCATGACTGTAGCCATCTTTGAGCACTGACAGGTTCATACACAAAACAAGTCTATTTGTTATTGATATTTGGCCTTTGAAAGCCCCCTAACTCATGGGCTAAAATTTATGTCAGCACCAAAGGCTTCTTTTACATTCAGTAACACAAATGTGATGGTTGAATGTACAAGACTTCTGGAGTCAGAATGCGTGAATTTGAATACTGTCTCTGCCTTTTACTGGTTTTGTGGCCTTGAGTATGTACATAAGTTAACCTTTCTGGGTCCAGTTTTCTCATCTGTAAAGTGAAGGACATAGGGTTGATGAGAGGTTTAAATGGGTTAGTGTATGTAAAACATTTAGAAATTACCTAGCCCCTAGTAAATGCTGCAATAAATATAGGTGTTAACTATTATAATTAGTGACCACAAAGTCACCATAATGAGCAAGTTGATGAGACATTGTGGCCTCTTTTCCTAGGTCTTCAGCCTGATATTGGCCCTTGTAATCTTCTCATTCTGAGGTGAGAAGAACCATAAATGAAAAGATTCTAAGGAAAGGCAGAACCTCTTCTAAGCCCTTTTTCTAGGTCTCCTCTGCCCTGGGCTCCACACTGGCTTCTGCTTGGAAAGGGAACTCTGACCAGGAAATCAGCTCCTGGCCTGTCTTGCTGTAGCAACGCCAAAGAGAAGCATTGCAAAGAGGAAAAGATACAGAAGACTCTATTCAGTGAAGCATTTTTAAAACTTATTTATTCTTATTTCTCAAGGTTTTGCTCCCAAGTGTCTTGGCTCACTTTTTTCTTGTAGAAATAAATTATGTCTGTAGCTGATACCTCTTCTTCATCTCCTAGGACGGTGGGTAAGACATGTGACAAACCCCATTTGAAGTCTGAGTGAAAAATGCAAGCTCCCCACCACACACAGAGGAATGCTGTGCTGTCCTAGCTTAGAACGTTCAACAAAATTGTTACAAAACAGATTGAACAAATGCCAGAAGATAGTTACAAGACACGAAAGTTGTGCTTCAGCACTTTTTTGAGGCAGAGGCAACCAGTGTAAACCAGCCCTGACTTTAGCTGACATACAATACCTTTAGCTAAGTGTAATACTAAAATCTCTGCCTAGTGGAGAATTATAATATCATTAACATAACATGAAGACACATGATAATTGTACTACACATGCTTGATTTATTCCAATGTGAACATGCAATGATACAATGTAAGAGCTCTGCAACACTCACCGGGAAGAGTTTAGGTCACAGCACAGGTACGTGGTGTGGACTTTCCTTTAGGAAGAACTTCTGCAGCTGCCCAGGAGTGTGTGCCCAGAGAGTCCCTGTGTTAACCAGGAATGAATGCCTGGAAAGCTCCTGTGCTGACCAGGAGCAGATGCCTGAAGATCCCTGTGTTGACCAGGAATAAGCACTATGGTAAATGAGCTCTAATAAACTCATCTAACTCACCAAGCTGGACTTGTCTGAGTCATTCTTTGGTCTCTCCAGCTCCATCTCATTTTGGGGGTCGTTTTTCTGTATTGTCCCAAGATTTTCCCAAAACAAAGTCACTTTCATGTTAAAGTATGGTGGCCAAGAGCATGGCTCAGAGCAGTTATGGACTGCAGTAATGCTATGTTGTCATGGCAGCTTCACTGTCATCTCCATGGCCATGCTCCTTTGAATTAAGCAGAGTCGATACCCTTTGGCAGCCACATCTAAGTTCCAGGAATCTGTTTTTTCTGTAATCTCAAAAGAAGCTTCATTAAATCAGAAGTCTAGAAGAATGAGTAAGGTATGGGACTCTGTCCTATACTCTTATGTACATAAGAGGAAGAAACAGCAGAATGCAGAGGATAGCATTAGGGGAGCAGTTGATGGATACTTTGTTATCTGTGATGATATGCAGTGCTTGCAGTCTGGGTGCTATCTAGAGCACTTCAGTACAACTAAACCAAGGACGAGATGCCATGGCTTCAGGATTATGGTAAAGGAAATAGTATCTATGGTTAATTGATCAGTGTTACTGCAAATGATCATCCTTCTTCTATTATATTCATGTGATTCACGATAACTAAATTTGACCATACCAGTGGTCAAATTTCTGCTGTAACCATCCAGGGCACATCCTTTTACTCAATCAGAGCACTTCTTTTCATGTAATAAAAAAATCTGTAAGTAAGTAAGGTCAAAATATTTTGGGGATGGACACACTTGAAGCTCTGACTCGGGTCGGGCAAAGGCAATATATGTAACCCAAACATTTGTACCCCCGTAATATACTGAAATAAAAAAAAAATTAAAAAAGTATTTTGGAAAGGTCAAAAATAGTTCTCAAATGCAATTTATTTATTAAATACTTTCTTATCAATCATAAGTCCTGCACAATCATGGTGACCCTATTTTTCCCTAAAATAATCTGTCGAATATTGAGGGAAAAAATATTAATAATTCTGTAACTGGAGCAATCATTGCATTAAGTGTTTAACCTATCACAATTATTTTTCATTCTTAAATTGTTAATCAAGATGGGGGGGAGAGAGAGAGAGAGAGAGAGAGAGAGAGAGGGAGAGAGAAAGAGAGAGAGAGAGAACGTAAAATCAGACCAAGGGAGAAGGATGACCTGGTCTTTTATTTAACAGACATTCTGTATAAGCTCAAAGCGACATCTCCAGCCCAGCCTCTCTTGTGACTGGACTGCTTTGTTTTGCTTACACAGGCTTTAGATACAACTATAGCAATAAGTCAAAAAAATAGAAATAGTAGAATGAAGGGGATTCAAGGATGGTTTAAAACAATCTTTCAAAGGCACCACTATAGATATTTGATGTTTTCCATGCTTACCTTTCTGTCTCTAACTCATGAATCTGTGGCTCAGAGGTTTGTACAGATTCCCAAAAATGATTTTTCTGAATACCATAGTGTTTGTTCACAGTGCCACAATGTCCAAATAAACACATTATCTCTCACTATGCAGAAAGTAGTTCATTAATACATTTTCTGCCAAACTGGTTTTCTAGCTGGAGCCACCGTCTTTTCCAATGACATGAATGTCCTAAAATGTCAATATGAATAACTTACTAATACTGAAATCTTCACTTATCTTTAATGCTTTGCCAAACACCAGATTGATTGAAAAGCTGATATTTAGCAGAAAGAAGAAAGGGTGTATCTTGAGGAAGAATCAGACTAACGAGGGTAATGGAGTAGAGCATTTCTGTGTCAAATTCCATCTGAACAATCCTGTTTTTTTAAAGGTCGGAAGCTCATACATACTTGGAATTTTTGCTCTCTGCCTTTGATTTAAAGCGCAAAATCAAAAGCCTGTTCTATGAAAAGAAGTGCACTTGAGCAACCCAGGAATGTGCTGAAGCCTTTCTACAAATTAATCTCTTCTTTAGTGAAGTGAAACATCGGGACCATTCAGGGACAGTAGGAGGGGCTCGGGGGGCTTGAATCTGAGCCAAGCTTAATGAGAAAGAGTTGGGGGCAAAATGGAATTGAACTGTACCTTGTTAACTGTTGAAGGCTGTGAATGAGGTGGACTTTCTGGCCAAGAATTCTTTTCCTTTGTTGCAGTTAACCATAGGGGATACTTTTGGGGTAGTTTACGTGATTTTTAAAGATCATGATATCTTTTTAAAATTTTATGTGTTTTTAAAAATGTAAAATATTTCTCTAATTCTGATTTCTAAATTTGCCACTGCCTTGAAGACACACAAGTTTACGTTTCGGTGGAATAAACATTTATTCATTTGACCATTTTGCAGGGAATCGGTATTGCTAGCCATTCTGTCAGGTGTTGGGGAAAAAGCAATGATAATCTCAGCCCCTGGCTCAGAGGGCTCAGAGGCCAGCACTGCTGGACTCTCTCAGCTCTAGCAGAAAAAACAGAAACCAACAGGCCAAATACACACCATGCATTTAGCTGAAATTCTCTGAGCAAATCATTCCTTTTAGGTACGCTGCCATAGCTTTCCCAGAGAGACCATTCTGTGGCACAAATGCTGGTTTACTCCATAAATTTCTTCTACAGGAAACTGCTAAGAAAAACTAAGCAGGAAGCCTCATAACCTTGAAAGTGAATGTTCAACTAGGACCCAGGAAACCTGGGTTTTATGACAAAGAAAAACCATCTGGAACAGCTTACAAAAACATTCTGTGACTCAGTTTCCTATTTTGAAAAATGGAGACGAGACATGTTTCACAGGGTTACCATGAAGTGTGTGCTGACTACACTTTGCAATGGCTTAACTTACTTCTCAATGCAAGTTACTTGCTTAGCACCTTTTGGACATTTAGAAATATACCTAATTTTGGTGTATATACTCTCTCTTAAGAGCCTGGCCACTAAAATATTTAATGAATAGAACAATTCTGTGATTAAAATGGCTATTGGATTGAATGCGGACTCAGAAATTTCTTTTACAGGCTCTCAGGAGTGAGGGAAACTCCAAAGCTGTGAGTGAAATGCATAAAATGAACATTGCATTGTGGGAAGAAAATATTACACTTGTTTCATCTGTTACTAGTTTCTATTTTTATGTATTTCATAATGCATATAATATGGTAGAACAGAAAACATACCGATACACACATATGTGTAATTTATTAAGTAATTTCATTTTTTTTAATTGACAGAGTTTATAGCCAAAAGAGTTAGGAGACCACTGTTTGAAAAGAGGAACAATTAAACTGGTGAGAATATATTTCTTTTCAGTCAAAAGTAATAAAGGATCCAAAACCCTGTAGGAGGGCAATATTCCAGTTTAATACAAATTCTCTTTAATATGAATCAACAAAAACCCTCTAAATACAAAAAGTAACTAGTTTTCTTTTTCTGTCAATTTTAATGCAAACAATGTGAACCTCTGATTTCGTAGGGATTCTTAGAGAGCTTGGGAAAGTTTACAAAAATGACTTCACAGGATATTGGCACCTTCAGATTCCCTGTTACCCTTTTTACCTTGCTATGGCTTCTGGGGGAGCTGGCCTCAGGGTTTGCATCATCTAAACGTCTTTGGATTTTGAGGTCTGTTTGCATTTGTTCAGTGAGAAGCCCTGGCAGGGTGTGGAGAGTGGAAGAAGAGTGTGTGGGGTGTTGATGACCTCAGTTCCTGCTGGGCACGGTAGCAGGTTGGCAGGGCTGAACGGCCACAGCTCTGTCCTGCAGACTTCTTCGGGCATTACTCTGTCTGGGCTCCGAATGCTGTTCCTCCCTTTGCTTCTTCATGTTGAGATGGGGTAAGAACAATCTTACTCTTGCTGTATCGTCTTGTTGGTTTCCTAAACGCTGCCCATAGGCTCTAAATAGACCTACCATCCATCTCTCCTTTATTGGCCCTTTTGGTTTACATCCATTTTCTGTCAGTACCCTGATTGCATCTCCAATTCAGTTCAACATACATCTGAACATGCAAAAGTATACAGACCCTGATCTGGCTATGTCCCAAGTTTATCTGTTCTTATATTCAAAGAAGGTTTTTGATGCAGTTCTTTTTTAAAGCAGATTTTTTAAAAACAATATATAGGAAAGTAATCTTTTAGCAGAAAATATCATGCACTTAATTTTTCTTACCTGATGCAAGCATATACCTAAAAAAGGAAGCAGGTATTTTCTCAGACGAAGGTCTTTTAGGAGATCAGATACCAAGCAAGGATACTATTATATATACAAAAAGTACAAAATATAGTGATAATGTGCTTACCAGAGCAAAAAGGTGAGTTTAATTGGAAACCAGGTGGAAACCTGCTGGAGTAAGTTGACCTTACAGGGAATGCAAACATTCTACAACAATATGACTAAGATACACAGAGCTACAAATTTAGGAGGAAAATATAACTTGTGTTAAGTTTAGATTTTTGAAAGTAACCAAGAGCATTACAACTATTAACAATAAATCTAGTATTTACTGAGTTATTTGGTGCTATACATGTGTTAACATATTTTTGGAAATTTTTATTTTTAATTTTTAAAATTTTTTATTTTTTATTATTATGAGTACATAATAGTTGCATATCTCTATAGAGTACATGTAGTATTTTGTTTCAGGCATACACTGTGTATAATCAAATCAGAGTAATTGGGGTATCCATCACCTCAGGCATTTATCATTTCTTTGTGTTAGGAACATTCCAATTCCACTCTTCTAATTATTTTAAAGTATATCATAACCTATTGTTGATTATAGTCACTTTGTTAACATATTTAATTCTCGTCATAATCAATAAAGCAGATACTATTATTATTCTCATTTTGTTTACATATGAATTAAGGAAAAGAAGAAGAAATTCACATAAGAACCTATACAATCTACCTATATACATAAAATGATGATTTAGGGTCAGCAGGAAAAAAACAGTGTTCCTTTAGCAATTGTGCACAAACTTTCAACTATGTAATACATGTGCTTCATTATGCGAATAACTCAAAAAGAGTTTAATGCCTAGACTGCCTCTTTCATTCTAGGAAATTCTTCTCAACAATTATAATTGAATTATTTCAAAAAGAGAGAAAAAAGAACTCTAGGATTTCTGTGAGATATATTAAAGGAATACATTGAGAGAGAGAGAGAGAGAAGTTTTAGCTTTTCAATAGTTAGAACAGTAGTACGAAAACCATTTTTGAAGCAAATAAAGGAGTCTTTTTAAAGTAGAGACCCAATTGTTCAAAGGCCTCCCCCAAGCTGGTCCATATCACCCAATAGTCTGGGATGCTTAATGGGCAAAGGCAAATATTTCAACCTAAGTTTACAAATGGAAATTAACTCAAAAATCTACTCTCTTTGAGAAACTGTGAAATCTCCTGGATGTTTAAAATATGTCACATTGGCTGTTGTTTATCACATTCAACTGTGAATTTTGTCTAGGAGGGAACAGATATAGTTGACAAACTCTGGTCCTAACAGTCGTTGGGGTACGTGACTTATCCTGCATGGAGCAAACGGGAAGGGCCAGAGGGCCCTGAGTTCTGGTTTGTTCTGATGCTGAGCAGGCCTTGGCCTTGCTCCTGAAATCCGGCTATGGATGTCTTTTGGCCAGGCAATATTACAGATCAAATGCATTCCATCAGAAGATCTCTTACTAGCCTCCTAGGATTAGGCCGCATGTCTGAGACTGTAGTTCAGACCCTGTAGAAATAGCCTAGAATAGTATAAGATGTATCAAAAAAAAAAAAAAAAAAAAAAAGAAAAGAAACAGGAATGCATGTCATGTGAGATCATTATTAAGAACCAGGATTTCTGATGGAAAATTCCAAATTCCCTTTGAACAACTGCCTTGGGGAATGTCCTTTAGGAAACACAGGACTTACATATAACATGTCATTAACTGTGCTTATGATTTCCTTTGTGTTTATAGGTGGGAGTTAGGGTGTGGAATGTGCAAATATAAAACAAAAATTACAGTACAGTGATTGCTTCTTTTACCAATTCATTCTCCAGAAAGTCATGAAACACACTGCAGTGGCATCTCTGGTATGTGTGGAAACTTAAACTTTTACCTTTATTTAACCTCACAAGCTAGGTCTCACCCACAGTCTCTACCGTGCGCATATTGTGGCGAGCACTTTGAGTAAATTTGGAAATGTGGGGCATTCCTATTGTGGACAAGTTTAAAATCTCTCTGTACCAGTGACAACTTCCTCAGCCTGACTTGTACTTGACAGTAAGGAAGAAGCATCGTCTCTGGAAAAGGAACCAAAAACAACGTGGAGATGGTCCCATGGACTGTTCGCCGCACTAGCCATTGCTGATTTGCTGTAGTTTGGGACTGTGGCTGTAGAGAAATTGTGGGTTGAACTGGTGAGCGTCCAGTGCTAACGAAGCCAAAGTTCACTGGCCTGGTTTTTCTCTTGGAGGCTGTCATAACTCTGACCCCATCTGGCACAGTTACACGCTTTCCCATGGGGATTATGGGCTTCTCAGGGCACACGCGGGGCATACAGGGTTGAGCTTAGTGTTCCAATCTCGTGACTGAACTCTGGTGTCAGCTCAGCTGCTCTTTGCTTTGAGACCTTGAACAACATGTTTAAGTCCTATGTTGGCTTCAATCTCCTTTTCCAAAGCCTTTTGGGAACATTTATCATGGTTTCACTAGTGAAATGCTTAGTCCACTGATGGTAGGAAACATAGTTTACATCTCTTCTCTTTCTCATGCAGTGCCTTACATACGGCAGATGTAAAGATAGAATTAAAGAAATCCTTATCGATTCATATAGGGCCACCAGAATAGACCTAATGGAGGTAAATTTCCTTTATAATATCAAATAGTAGCAATAATGGTAGTAGTAGTAGTTATTGTAGTAATAGTAATAGTGGAGCAAACTAGTATCTGTCAAGTGCATGACATTTCTTGCCAGGTTAGTATCTAATTTAATCCTCATAAGAACCCTCTGAATCAGGTACTGTTACTGTATCTAATTTATGGCTGAGGAAAGGAAGAGTTACTTGACTGAGGTCAATAGCAAATAAATGACAGACCCAGGAATTGCTTAAAGTTGATTCCAAAGTTAATGCCACTCAGCCACTACATAAACTGCATAATTTTGGACCCTGGGGCATTTGTAATAAATAGAAGCATCTCTTAATTCAACCTGTATGGCTCTTGTAGAGTATTTGATACATACAGATTTCTCTAGTTTAGAAAATCAGGGGTTAAATAATCGAAGAGTAGAGAAAGTGGAAATAGAGAAAGATTATACTTGACTGCTTTCCTTATAACTGGCCTCCTACCAAGAAAAAGTTTCAGAAATTGAGGAAATATAAAGCTTTGCAGAACCTATTTCCTTGGTTTCCTTTGCAAACAAAGTAAATCAGATTGTCCTGTGTTTGTTTATACTCCTTGGGAAAATGACTAATTTGCTCCTGTTTGAAATTTTAGGTTAAAGCTGGTTTCTATCTAAAGGTGGATTGGTAAATTAGCAACCAAACTGCAAGCAACCCTCAAACTAACTGCAGTCTTGAGTAAAAGAGTGAATATTTCTACCTCCTTTCATTCCGTAAAGATCGATTTCAGTTGCCTTCTTCACACCTGCTGGGCATTACTGATTCAGCTTCCCCCTCCAACAGGTCTTTACTCAAAGCAACCTTAAAAAAAAAAACCTTTTCATCTGTCTCTATAACTGGAACACCAGGAAGAAGGCAATCTATCGGAAAAGTTTAGTAATTTTTTAGATATCATTTAAATCAGCAACACTGGTGCCATGAATTCCACCCCTCAATTCATATGTTGAAGCCCTAACCCCCAATGTGACAGTATTTGGAGATAGGGCTTTTAGGACATAAAGTTAAGCGCAGTCATAAGGATGGGGTCCTAATCCAGTAGGATTGGTAGCCTCATAAAAAGAGGAAAAGAGTGAGATCTTTCTCCCCAGAAGCATACATCAAGGAAAGGCCATTTGAGCACATGGCAAAATGGTCTGCAAGTCAGGAAGAGGACTCTCACCAGAGCCCAACCCTGCTGCACTTTGATCTCAGACTTCCAGCCTCCGGACTGTGAGAAAATAAATGTTGTTGAACACACCCAGTCTGTGGTATTTTATTATTGCAGCTCAACCAGGCTAAGACAGTTGGAGAGCTATTTTGTTACCCGTGTGTGTTTTTTTTTCAATTCAACTTTTATTTGCTCTCCTTTCAGTTTTCTTTCTTTCTTTGCCTCCTTTTCTGGCCACATTTCTTTTTCTTTGTGTTTTTAAAAATTCTTAAATTTAGACCTGAAAACTTGTCCTTGAGGCAGCCAAGTTGGCCTTCTTTGCAGATAGTGTTGACATGACTTTCAGTCTTTTGGTCATTGGCTATCTCTGAAGAATGTAGTCAGCAGTTTTTATTTCCGTGTTTTCAGTCTTTCCAGATTCTTCGGCATCACGCCTTCCATTCCTCAATGTCTCTTGTCCTCCCCTGCCCAATATATTCAGAACCCGTGCTAAAGAAAGGGCTAGTCCTCGCATAAGTGCACATATAAGAATAGCATTTATTGGATGTCGGGCAGGGGGGAGGGGGGAGGGGGAGGAGGGGACGGGTATATGCACACACAAAGAGTGAGATGCGCACTTGAAGCTCGGACTTGGGGGGGAGGGGGGGGCAAGGGCAACATATGTAACCCAAACATGTGTACCCCCATAATATGCTGAAATTAAAAAAAAAAAAAGAAAGGGCTCTTCCTATCTGTGCGCATACATCTCCCCACTACTATGGACCTAACTACCACCTACATAAGAGAATGGTACTTTCTTACTGCAGAGGGAAAAAAACTTTGTCCTCTTGTTATGGACTGAATTGTGTATCCCCACCATTATTTACGTACTGAAGCCCTAACCTCTAGTATCTCAGAACATGACTACATTTATTGATGGGGCCTCACAAGAGGCAATGAAGTTAAAATGAGGCCATTAGGGTGAGCCTGAATTTCATACAGCTGGTGTCCTTATAGGAAGAGCAGAGTAGGGTTTACAGAGAAACATTGGGGTTGCACAGGAAGTGAAGAGAAAGGGCTCAAGAGAAATGATACCTCCTTACACCTTGATCTTGGACTTCCAGCCTTTAAAACTATGAGAAAATAAGTTTGTGTTGTGTAAGCCACACTCTCTGTGGTATTTTACCATGGCAGCATCAGCAAACTAGTGCATCCCCTTCAAGGCGTTCAGAACATTGGTGAGAGATGGGTGTGATTTTTGAGTGAAGAAAACCTGAGCATTTTTGATATCACATCAATAAACAACAAGATGTGTTGTTAGTTTTTATAGGCAAGTAATATTTCATTCTAGTTTTGCTTAGAATCACAAAATTATAATAATCTTAGTTGTTATCTATTCCAATCTCCTGATTTTACTTGTGAGGACACAGAGATGTGTATAGGATGACTCACTTGCCCCAGGCCCCACATCGGTTTGTGTCAAGGTTGGAACTAGAGTTCAAATACATCAACTTCCAGTTCTCTGTCTCTACTACCCTATAAAACATTTTATCTTGTTTTTATGTTTTTCCATCAATTCAAATGTATATTTTTGTTTTCTAACCTTCAAAGTTCATATGTTTACATTATCAAACTATTCTTATTTTCTTTTAAGTATTTATTTTTGAATACATTTTCTCTATCTGGGTTTACTATCTCATTAACTGAAAGGTTTTCAGGAATACATTAACAAGTTTTTCCACTTCTTGGATTCTTTTACTCAGTTATTAAGTTAAGGTGGTTTTCATAGGCTTTTCAGCTACTTCAAAAGGTTGATTTTGCTGAAATAACTAAATGCACTTTTGTTTATTTAATGCACTGAATTTGCAATTACAGACCTTAATTAGATTATGGTCACTATCCTTGAATTTTTTCACTCCTATATTATTATAGCCCTCCCACCACCACCACACACACACACATAAAAAGGTCTCTGGCAGTTTCCATTTTTAATTCTGCTTTCTGGAGCTACAAAAGAGCTTTTTTTTTATACCCTCACAAGGAGAGTTGATGCCTTGTGAAGTCTAAGGGTGGCTTTGTCAGAGTTTTGGCACAGCCTCAAATAAGTACTCAATCTTCCTATGTTGATACTATGTATAAACATGTGTGGTACTTTGTACGCATTTTGAAGATAATTTCTGATCTTTTTCAAATAAGGTAGTTCAATCTCAACATCAAAATGAAGTGTGCAGAAGCTCCTTTTCAGTGGTTGAAAGTGGATTTTAATCAAAGGGTTATCATGATGATGAAAGGAAATGTTTCCAGGGGACCTAAAATTTTACAAGGCAATTTCATATACTTGATTCCACATGCTCTTCACACTAAGCATGTAGAAGTTTACAGCATAAGTAATGTTATATCCATTTTGCAGTAGGCAAATGGGCAGTGAGAATCTTAAATGACTGACTCCAGGACAAACCATTATTGAGAATTGAAATCCATAATTTTTGTCTCCCGTGCCTTCCTTTTTACCCACCTCTATATTCTTTCTTGCATGTAGCATCTCTATGTCCGTTGGAGTATTATTTCATTTATGAAACATTTTTCTGAGTTCCTTCTAGTGCGTAAGGATAGAAAAATAAGCGTGGATTAAATGAAATTAACTGTTAGTTTCAGTTAATGATCAGATATTTTAAAAATCACTTGTTGATTGACCCAGTTCTGTCTTCAAACTAACTTATATTATTGGATACAGCTCAGTTAATGATGATTTAGAGATTTTTAAGCCCAATTCTGACCTATAATCTTCTACTGTATAAGAAGTATGGCACCCAGAGCATATCTGAGCCTTCCTTACCAGCCGTGAGGGTTTATTTGACAATAGAATCCAGCTTAGAAACTTGGAATAAAACTGATGGCGTAGAGGTTAATAGCTTTCCAGACCTGGCTTTGGAGCTTGTCTATCATGAATGAGGCAGGATACCGAAACTTCGTAAGGCTTCATTTTCTTCAATATTTTTTGAAAAGGGAAATGATAATAGTATTTCCATCATGTGTTTGTTAGAAACATTTAACAAAATAGTATATGAACACTGCTTAGGGCAGTGTGACACCTTGCTCCTAGAAGTTTACATTTCTAAAATCAAAGCTAACCAAAATCAAAGTTTGAAATGTTTCTCACCTCCATTATGAAGACCAAATCCTTTAGCTTAATACTCAAAATCCTTCACAAACGCAATCCATTTTACCATTACAATTTCATCCCCCTCCACTTCCAGCTACTTCCCTTCCAGCCACACTGAAATGACCACCATCCTTAGCCACCTACTCTGTCTTGCCCTTCCTGTTTCACTAAAATTTTATTTTCATTATCCCACTGCCCTTTGTTGGAAAGCTCATTCCTCTGCCTGCAAAAGTCCCACATTTCTAGATGAAGCACAACAAGAGTATATTGCTTTGTTCTTTGTTCCCAAGGTACTTTACCCGCTATATCTATAGTACTTTCTGTACTTAATTGTACCTTGTTGTCCACACATCTAACTCTTACACTAGACTTCAAGGTCCTTGGAGTAAGTATTCCATTTGATTCACATTTGCATTCCAGTGCCAGGCACAGAGTAGATACTCAATAACTGTCTAGATGAAATTAAACTGATCAATTAATCCCTGAATTATTACATAATATCTACTATACTGTGTGCCTGAGAAATGCCCTGGATAACAAAGATTTGTCTGTGAAACATTTCAAGTTCATTGAATAAAAACTTGAAAGGGAAAACATTTACCAAGCTTTGGCTTAATTAATTGAGATGATCACTCAAAAGTACTCAATACAGTTAATGGAATAGGGTAGGTGCTCAAAAACTTTAATCCTTTCACCCCACAGAAGGAAATGTGTTCAAATCTGAAATGATCAAAGCAGCGCTTTCCTTTGTGAGAATTGTCCTAAAGCTGCTGGAAAAGTGTTTAGATCAGCCATTTAAAATCATATGTAAATAAACAGCATGTTCAACTAGTTGCACTCAGGTAATTTTAATGTCCCCTGAAAATGTGTGACAATGGGCCTCAAGTTAGAAAATTTCAAAAGAATCCAGGCAATCCATATTACGAAAAGCCTTTAGCCAATTGATAATAATAAAATCAACTTTTCTTTCATTTTAATTTTAGCTATTGCAACAAACTAATAAATACAGGAAGAGCAATTAATGTAGAAAAAACTCAAAATATGTTTACATAGATGAAACTAACTTATTTGCATGTTTTCCCTTTTCTCTACTTGGGGAATACAATTTGAATCTCACTAAACAAAATGTATAAAATAAAATAGTTCCTTGGAGCCTATTTGTCCATCATTCTTGAGTAACTAAAGATGCAAGGAACTGGTTATATATCTTTATTATTCAGGGTCCCTGAGAGAAACAGAACCAATAAGAGATTTGCACTTCCAGTGGTCAGGTATGGTGCCAGACACAGAGGAGAAACTCAATAACAGTTAGATTGAATTGAATTGATCAATTCATTCATAAGTTATTACAGAATACCTACTATGCTATGTGCCTGAGAGATGCCTTAGACAGAAAAGCTTTGTCTACTTGTTTATTATAAGGTATTGGCTCATGCAATTATGGAGGCTAACAAGTCCCAAGATCTGCAGGGTAAGTCAGTAAGCTGCAGACACAGGAAAGCTGGTGGTGTAAGTTGCAGTCTGAGTACAATGGCCAGGAGAGCCTATGCAATTCCAGTCTGAAAGTAGGCAGGCTCAAGATCTAGGAAGAGGTGATATTTCATTTTGAGTCCAAAGGTAGATAAAAAGCTGATGTCCCAGCTGGAAGGCAAGCAGGCAGGAAGAGTTTTCTCATTTAGGGGAGTGTCAGACTTTGTGTTGTATTCAGGCCTTCAGCTGATTGGGAGGGTATTTTGGAGAGTAATTGACATTAGGGAGGGCAATCTGTTTTTTTTTTTTTTTTTTTTTAATTTTAAACTTTTTCTTTTTTTCCTTTAATTTCAAAGTATTACAGAGGAACAAATTCTTTTGGTTGTATGTATAGCTTTTGTAATGCTTGAGTCAAGGTTAAAAGTGTGCCCATCACCCACACAGTGTTCATTGTACCCCTTAGGTATGTTTTGTCCCATCCCCTCCTCCTCCCTCCCTCCTACTTGATTTCCATTGAGTTTAATTCCCTCTATACACATGTGTGCTCATCAGTTACCTTCACTCATTCTACCAATTTAGGTGTTACTGTCATCTAGAAACACCCTTCCAGAAATCCCAGAATGTTGGCCAAACATCTGAGTACCCCATGACCCCGTCAAGTTGACACAATAAAATTAACCATTACAGACTCCTTTGCTGATTTTGATCAGATAACTTAAATTTACCCAAATTGTCTTTATCCTCTTGTTCTTTGTCCTGGGATTCAGAATAACATCATCCAACCCTCTGCTTTGATGTTGGTGGGCAAGATGACATCGTTTTAGGCAATCCATCACTTCTGTTAGTAAGAAGGCTCAAAAGAAAAATAGTACTATTTGGATATCAGCTACAAAGGCCAAAATAAGGGGAAAAATATATTTTATCTCAATAACACAGAAGCAAAACTGAATTTTTATCCTTTAGAAGAACGAATAAAAACAATTCCCAAGTGTTCCTTATATTTCTAAAATGAAAAGTTTAGGAGAACAAGAAAGAGATAAATGTCTGAGATTAGGATTTCTGGATCCTCTACTGTTTCCCTGTTGTGTACATAACCACCGGATCCACCTTTACCACTCCTTCCCTCCATCCCTGTGAGGTGTCCCTAAAAGAGATAGACTCACGGAAGACTAGACAAAGGAATATTTCATTATTTGGCTGCTCTGAGCTTCAGCTTACATATTTAAAATGGGGATAATATTCATTCCGACCTCTTACGTTGTAGTGAGAATTAAATAAAATCATCAATTTACCAAGTAAATGCTTGGTAAGGGTTAGCTATTAGTATTAAAGCTACATCTTTAATGACAAACTTAGAATTAATCTCCTGTTAATATTTAATCTTCATGTGCATTGATTCTAATGTTAATATTATTTTCATGAAATGCACATGGCTTGATTCTGTGGTAAGGTATTTACAAAGAAGACTGGCAGAGAAATGGCCTTTGGATAGAATTCCAAGACCTATATACTTATTCATGGATACAACTGTCCATCCATCGGTTCACCCCAGATTTCCATTTATTTACTCAATCAGTATTTGATTTGTAACTTCATCATGCCCAAAAGCTGTGTTGGCTTTAGAAATGTGTCAACCTGCCTGAGCTAAACATCATTTTCCAGAATTCCCATTCCTGTAAATTTCCTATCGTTCAGGATTGGAAAATCGTATTCTTATGTGGGCCACAAGACAGATTCTTGTCTGAGATTTGAAGGGTGCAAGTGAAGTAGCACCATCCTCTATGTCGCATACTTTGTCTTTTATCTGCTGGTGCAGCATGTTGGTATAAGGCAACATAAAGCCAGTCTTACAACTACCTCAATTTCTCCCGGATCCACTCCAGCTGCTCTGCCTCCTAGTCCAGTTATGTGTGTTTGGCTGTGTGATGAAGAGTGCTGACTTCCGCAGGGCACGCATACCATAAAGGTAAGAATCGAAAAGAACTTACAGTAGGCTTAGCCTGTCCTCATGGGCTCCAGGTCTTGCTTGTGGTTTCAGTTTGTTCTTGTTCTCCCCAACTTTATGTTTATCTTCTCTTCTCAATCAAATTCCCTGAAGACTTCAAACTCTAGCATCAGATATGAATTCAATACCCTTATAGAAAGTGCTTAACTTGCTCCCACAAGTGCATATGGTCAAATATCTGTAATGAAACCTCTAGATGTACATTTGTATGAAATATACGTTCCAGAGGTTCTGCTTCTGATTGAATTCTGTACTGATACACAAACCTGGTCTTGAGTCTGCTATCAATAGTGCTAAATGTTGACTCATCTCCCTTTGTAAGTGAAGACTAGAATTTATTCTAGATAAACTCACTTGAACACACCATTCTAGTAATCACAGAGAATACATTTATTGTGTGATTAAGAAATACTTTACCTGACCTAAGTATTTTTTATTTTTATCTGCTAGGCATTACAACTCTTAAAACTGATCATTCATTTTTTAACTGGCTTTAAAAATAT
>NW_012149352.1:167602-172591 GCF_000956105.1 Propithecus coquereli
TAAACATTTAGTTTAACTCAACTATTTTTGTATTTCTTTCATTCATCTATCCTTAATCATTCATTTCTTAATTGATTTATTCAACTAACAGAACCAAGTATCTAAATACTAGGGAGGAACAATATTAGATGCCAGAAATAAAATTTTCCTACACATAGCTAATGAGGAAAACAAATAAAGAACAACAAAAACAATAATATGTTACAACAACTGTAAAGTATTATACTAAAGAGAAGTACAGAGAAAGGGTGCAGTAATCTCAGCCTAAAATGGGGAGAACTCAATTCAGAACAGGATTTTGACAAGTTTGTGAAAGATAAAACCAGAACTAATTTTGCAAGAAAGCAAGTGAATGAATAAGAAAGAATAGAAAGATATTACAAAGAAACATATAGAAGCAAGTAGATAGTGTACCTTTCAACAAATAGATATCTGTGTGACTGAGTGTTAAAACATGCAGGTGGATGAAAGGGAAGGTTTTGGGATCACAGAATAAGTCCTGTCAACAAGTTTGTACTGTATCCTGAGGGCAAGTAGAGTTCTAGAGAGATTTTTCAGTGGGAGAATAACATCATATTTAACTTTGTCATCTAAACATGTATACCTAATAGTCATCAAATTCAACATGGGTCAAAAGAGATCCATCATTTCCTCCTGAAACTCTTCTCCCAGGTTTCTCCATTTCAATAAATGGCAATGCATCTATTGAGTGCTCAAGCCAAAACTTTGGGCATTTTTTCTGTTTTTTTGTTTTCCTCACGCTTCACATTCAGTTCATCAGCCAATCCACTGACTCTAATGTCTAAACACACTCTGAATCCGTCCACTTGCATACCCACTCCTAGAAACCTAAACAAAGCCATCTGCTTCTCTGTCCTCTGCAATAACCTTCTAAGTAATTTAGAGTACCTATCCAGTCTTTTTTCTTTTCTACATGTATGTTTTAATTCTTTGCATAAGATCTATCACTTTCTAACACTGTATTTTCCCTGTTAACTTGCTTGCTTTTCTATGTCTTTTTCTAGAATGTAAATTCTCTGGTGGTAAAAACTGATCTTATTCACCAACATGTAGAACCATATCTGGCAAATAGAATTCACTCAGGAAATTTGTGTTGCATTTAGGGATTAAAATGTAAGAATCATTATTCTGGAGACTGTGTAAAGAATGGCTTATAAAGGGGCAAGCCTAGAGAAAACAGCAGTGAAAAGGCTGTTTCTTTTGCTCACTACACTGGTTTGAGCTGCAGCTCTGAAGGGCAGTTCGGGCAGGCTGGCAGCAGGCTACCTCTAGTGCCTCACTTAATTTAGCTTTTCCACCTCAGGACATATATGTAGATTAAGACCAGAAGTTCAGAACAGTTACTGCTCCTGGGGCCACCCTTTCAACTGCTGGTGGAAGGGAGAAAGGGGATAAAGAACCACTTCCTGTCCTGCAGACGGACAGTTCTGAGACACATTCTACATTGTTCTGCAGAATGTCCGAGAACCTGAGCTCCTTTGCTCACAGAGGTAGCCAGCAGGATAACATGCCTGTGATTGACTTTTCTGCCGTCCTTTTCTCACTCTTCTAGGTCCCTTATTCCTGCTCCCCAGTCAAATGGGGCCACTTCCCCAATCACAGGAAGCCTAAAGTAATACAAGATTTTGGGACTAATCTATACAAAGAGAGATGAAGATTTTCAAGCTCTTTGGGTGGTGAAATTGACAGGATTTTGAGAATTCTTCAGTGAGATGATGGGGAAAAAATATAGAAGGGAGAATTCGAGGACGATTCCCAGTGTATGTTGATATAATCCATGTTAGTGGTATAGAGGAGGAGATATAATGAATAATTCATAGTTCAGTTTTGCAGTATAACTAATTGCAAAAATCCAAAAAATAGTCAAATGTGAAAATATGGAGCTCAGAAAAAATTCTGGAAAGTAAGTACAGTTTCTTAGAGCCAGCATCAACTTGGTGTGGAAAATACTTGAAGCAAAAGATAAGAGAAGGTACCACAGGGGAAATAGGTAGAATGAGAAAACAGGAAGAAAAGGAATACATTCTTATGCTAATGACACCTCCAATTCCTGAAATAAAGAAAACAAATGGCCACACCTGAATGGTTTCAGATATTCAATGGTACAGTAGTTTCACTGATTATTAATTGATATTTTGCACATACAGTAGTATATGGTCAAATACATTTGAAAGCTAGCTTAAATATACATAAACATAGTTTTTATTACAAAAGCATTTTAAAACTTTAAGATGCTAACATGCTTTGAGAATTCTCTAAAAGATGATTATGATATGTGGAATTTCCCAATATTTACTTGATGTTTTTCTGCCTTGAAGAACCACAGAAAATATTCTTGGCAAAGATTAATTTAGCAGCACTTGAAGGTTCCTTTTAATTAGAGTATCCAATCTTTACATCTAAAAGTTGGACTGGTCTCTAGGAATGGTTTGTTTTCTGATCCTAAAGACAATGAACCCTACAGATTTCAAGGATCCTGTAAATTGCAATAAATATACAGAAAAGCAGGAATTAGTTTTGCCTGTGCAAACCATGGTCTTAAAACATTCTTCATGCAGTTTAAAGCATGATAGAGAACAGGAGAAAAAAATTCACAGGTTCACAGATTTAAAAAATAATTTTTAAAAATTAACCATCATATCCTGGATATCCCTAACAGATTACATGAGAAATGCATGGCTGTGGTCTCATAGGGGCTCTCACAAGGATAAGAACACCAATCCGTGCCTTTTCTGACCCCAGAGAGATCCAGGTACTGAAGGTTTCCAGGCCCTCAGACTCCATTCTGTGCCTCAAGCTCCCTCTTCAAACAAGGTCTGGGAGTGATGATGTGAGTCCAGCATCAACCTCAAACCCCCTGTGAGGATGTGTTTGCACAAGGTGTGGCCTGACTCTCTCTCCCTGGCTCTGATTGTCCCCTCTGGAAAACTGTCCCATTCTCAGAGTGATCCTTCCTTTTTATCCAGATGAAAAGCCTTCCCCTGAATTCTAGTCTCTCTGCTTGTCACTCTAACAACCTGAAAAACTCCTGTTAGTCTTTGTTGGGGGCGGTGATGAAGTGGACATAGTATGTGAATGTTGTCCTTGTATTTTAGCTTCTGATTTGCTTAAAACCAGATGGATTTTACTGTAACCAAACTCTTGTATTCCACTGTGTATAAATATACCACTACCTTAAGACACTGTTTGCTATGCTCATCCATTTGAAACCATATGAAAGGTTTTATTTACTTCTATTAGATTTAATAAGAATTGAATAGAGTTTTAATGTGGGGATTATAGAGACAAAGAAAAACAATGAGAATTTTTTAAATGCTATGCTTTCTAAAGCATTAATTTATTCACAAGCATGACTAATTATAATATAATACAAATGACCAAGAATAGCTTTTATTTAATCACCAATTTCAATACACAAAAAATTGAAATAAAGAGAGAATAGAAAACTCAGGTGGATATAGGAAAAGTTCTAAGCACGACCTGGGGCTCTTCTCTATTTTCCTCTCCTTGAACTCCTCTTCGGTATCTAGAAGGCTGTTTCTTTCTCTGAGAGTTTGTTCTCTGTGAAGACTCTTAGACACTCTTGGCACAAACATAACTTATTGCTCAGGGGGGATAGTCACTCATAACCTGATTTTGCTAATGGTTATCTAACCTATTTGATATCTCTTTGCTATTGATACTGTTTACCACTTCCTCTTTCATAAAATTCTCATCTTATTTTGCCTTAACAACAGACTTATTTCCCATTCTCATACTCCTTCTCAATCTATTCTTTATTCAATTGCTTCTAAATATTTATATTACCCATACTCCTTAATTCAGTCCCTTTGTTATTCATCAATGAAACATGGTTCCAAGATGCTTAGTTGGTGTAAAAAATAAATAGTTTGTAGCTATGGAATCCATTCCGTCTTTAAGTGATTAATTCTTTGATCCACTATCTCTTTAACAAAATGGTCCTTTTCTATATGTGATAATTCCTGGTTCAACATGTGGTCTCATTATTCAACCATGATATCTGGAATGATAATTAAGATTAAAAGTATCCCAACAGAACTGTAGACATACTAGAAATCAATGGCTGACAAATAATAGAAATCGTTCTACTCGGCTTAAGAAAACAAAAGAAAAAAAAGATTAATTGGAGTATAACACTGTGGCAATTCAGAGAATCCAAGCTGAGGGAGGTAGCTGGGCCTTGGGAAAAATTAGAAACAATTATTTAAATGTCACTGTTTCTCTTTGTATTAATGAATCTATTGCCACAATAAGGCTGTACAAAAATATTTTTTCAAGAGAGCATGCAACAGCAAGAATTTATTTTGCTTGCTTATAGGTTTGCAGGTTATAATGTTTGGGAAGTTTGTTTCAGGCTATGGCTTGGCTGGGCTTGGCCTGGATTCTTTCTAGGCCGAGGACTGAATTTGAGCACATTCTATGTGCTTTCGAATTGCCCTCAGGACAAAAAAATACCTGGAACATTTACTTCTTATGGTGAATCCCTAAAGTACATGAGTCTGAGCAGAAATAAGGAACACCTGTGAGAGTCTCAGCCTGTAACTGGCATACTGACCCTCCAACCTACATTCCATTGACCAAAGCAAGTCATGTGGCCAATCCTAACATCAGGGGGATAAGAAAATATACTCTGCTTCAAGTGGGAGGCACTAAAAAGTCATCTGACAAAGGGGGTAGCCATAAAAAATTAGCGAATATGATTCAGTTCATCACACTCCCTCACTCTATCATCCTGATTTATATACAATGATTGAGGGCATCACAAATCACTCAGCCTCCCAAGCTAGAAGCCTCAGAAATGCCTTTCACCTATCCATATCCTAATTCCCTATATCTAGTGAATTATAAATTTTCCTGTATTTCTTTCCTCTCATCTTCATCCCTCCTTTCATTTTTATTATCATTGCTTGACTTTAGATTTTATTGCATTTATCTCATTATATAAAT
>NW_012149352.1:173611-175359 GCF_000956105.1 Propithecus coquereli
TGAGAGAGAACTTGGAGAGAAATTGTAGACTTTATCCTAATGGATGCCAAGGGAAATTGCTTTATGGATCCAAACACATGCCCTACAGAATTTCCAACAGGCTAAAGAAGAAAATCTCAATGTATTATAGTGTATGTTTTATTTCATTTTCTTCCTGTTGTAAAAATGACTGTTCTGCTTTGAGAGGGAAAGTGTTTACTTTTGCCTTTTGAATAATTTCCTGGGAAAACTGCTATGTTTATGGGGTGAGGGAGTTATGGAAAACTTCAAAACTGGCCTTATTATGCAGAACATTTTGAAACTGCTATAAATACATTGTAAAGTGCTTTTCTTTTTAGAGGTTTGATTCCTACTTCTCAGACTATAATTATTAACATAAACCCTTTAAGGCACTCTCTTGTCATCTCCACCTTAATGTTCTATCTTGTTTTATCTGTGATTTCTCTCCTGCTTTGTTAGCTTAAAGAGCCTTTGGCTATTCTCTAATGAGAGAAAACTAGGTGTCTATAGCCTAGGTCACCATCTATTGCTTGAAGGTAGAAAGAAGAAAGTTCATTGGGAGGAAAACAACAACAACAACAACAACAACAACAACAAAATCTGATAGACTGAATCTCCTTAGCATCCTTTTGTAACTACCAATAACAACCTGCCTGATACTGAATTTAATTTTTGCATGACCAAAGTAAAAAAAAAAAAAAAGAAAAGAAATCACAATTCTACAATATTTCCCCTTAGGGATTTAGCCTTATCTTGGTGTTCTCTATCTGTCCTGTGATCTCTAAATGCTGACAAATCTGCTAAACAACAGCCTTGGTGTTTCCTTCTGAACTCCCAAGTTCTCTCCTTACAGCAGTTGGCCTGGGGCAAGGTTTTTCAATCAGTGTCAGCTTCAAGCCAGCAGCTTGCATCCTACTGCAAAATTTATGGAGCATGCTGATGAGAACAATGTGGCTCCCTGGGAAGATGACTGGGAATTGGCAGAGGAGTTTTGTAGGTCTGAGCTCTGCAGCTGGGCCATTGATTGTTCCTTCATCTGGTTGGACTTCAAAAGGTTGCATGCCTTGTTATCTGTTTTGCACCCCTAACCAAAAGCTACTTTGGGAGCACAATTCACTGCTTAGAATACATTAGAGTATTTTTCACAACCCATATCCCCTTTGCAGAGTTCACTCCTTTTCCAAGCTTCAAGTTTCTACAGGGATGGGGAGAGAAGGCACTGGATGCGTTTGATTGGTTAGTTACCTGATCTGTCTCAAATGCAAATGACCAGGAGGTAAAAGAAAGAATGGATTGTATTAAATGGTAGTGAAAGCATCTGGCACAGTGCCTACCATATAGTATACACCAAATGAGTACTTGGAGAGGAAATCAAGTGTAGACTCTGAAGTTAGAATGGTTGGATTTAAATTCTGGCTCTATTCCTTTTCAGCTTCATGAACACTAGCAGGTACTTAACCTGTTAGTGCCTCCATTTTTTTACCGATAACATAGGGACAATATTAATGCCTCCTAGGGATGGCTGAAGGACTGTGTGAGAAAATGCAGGCACATACTTATATCTGGCAAATAGCCAGTGCTTAATTTATGTTAGTTATTTGTTGAATAAGAACAATGAATAAATAGAGAAAGTGAATGAATCCTAGTCACTTTTTTTTTTTTTTTTATTATTTCGGCAAATTATGGGTGTACATATGTTTAGGTTACGTGTGTGGCCTAGTCACTTTTAAAGTCCATTTTCTCTCATT
>NW_012149352.1:176734-200828 GCF_000956105.1 Propithecus coquereli
ATTAGTGATATAGATTCTCTTATTACTAAAACAGTATCAGAATTGTCAAAGCATAATCCAAATTTTGATGAGGTGAAAATAGCCTAGGTTTTGGAGGTAAGATGAAATGAATTTGAATTTCAGGCTTTGTTTATTAGTTTGATAATCCAGACCAAGTTAATAGGTATTAGAGAGCTTCAGTTCCCTCATTGGTAAAAACCTGAGGATTCACTAAGCCATCTAGATAGTGTTCAATATGCACTATTTTTCTCATTTTTTTTTCTTAAAATAGGAATTTATTGCTTTCCTTTTTTTGCCTGAAGCAAAGGAAATATAACCGAAAGTCACTGGTCTATGTGGTGTTACATTTTTGTCCTTTTGCATCTTCCCCTTATGCGTAGAATATTGTTTATCTCTTACTTCTATAGCTAGTAAGCCTTTATTTTTCATTCAAGGCCCACCTTGGCCGGGTGCGGTGGCTCACGCCTGTAATCCTAGCTCTCTGGGAGGCCGAGGCGGGTGGATTGTTTGAGCTCAGGAGTTCGAAACCAGCCTGAGCAAGAGCGAGACCCTGTCTCTACTAAAAATAGAAAGAAATTAATCGGACAACTAAAAATACATAGAAAAAATTAGCCGGGCATGGTGGCGCATGCCTGTAGTCCCAGCTACTCGGGAGGCTGAGGCAGAAGGATTGCTTGAGCCCAGGAGTTTGAGGTCACTGTGAGCTAGGATGACGCCACAGCACTCACTCTAGCCTGGGCAACTCAGTGAGACTCTGTCTCAATTAAAAAAAAAAAAAAAAAAAAAAAAGGCCCACCTTAAATATCACATATCTGAAATAGTGCCCATCTCTCTTACTATTGGTATAATGAGGAATGAACTAACATTTTTGAAAATATACTCTCTCAGACATCATTTTATCCATTTGTATAAATTATTCTAATACCAACAACACCCTATATTTTGAGTATCTCCAAGAAATTGAAAATGTAAATTGGTGGATTTAAGACCACACCATCATATATGATGGAGAAATGGTGGATCTTGGATTCTATCTCACATTTATATATCTCTAAAGCCCCAGACAAATTTGTTTTCTTTGCCCTCTCTTCCTCTGCTCCCAAAGAACTGTATACTCATCTTTCTTTTAATACTTATGTAAATTTGGTGGAACTATTTTCACATACTTTCTTTCCTGTTAAACTATAAATATCTCAAAATCAGGAGCCTTAGTTTGTTTATCACTGCATTCCTGTTCCTGCAGCACTCTCTAGCAGATATTAGATATTCAGTTTGTGCTTGGGTGAACACATGCACCCAACATTGAAATCCAATTTCCAAATAATCAATTATTATACAATAGAGTTATTAGCAAAATAATGCTTAGCAGGATGCAATCTTTCCTGTATCATTCAGGAGATTCTATAGGGCAAAGAGTGCTTTATAAGAGAAACACATAATTATGAATATCAGTTATTTACAACCAGTAAGCATAAAAACATGTTTTTTTTAAAGCAACACTTTTAGTATAATTGTCTGTAAATTTCTAAGTAATCTAGCAATAGTCACGTTTCTTGACAACTGTCAGCATGTATTTAAAATCTTAGTCTGGATCATGCAGACTTGTGCACATTATTCATGAATCTCCCCAGCATAGTATTTATAGAGAGATCAACAAAAAGATCGTTTGTGGAATTTACATAGATAACCTGAAGTTAAAAAGATTCTACATATTCTGGTATCCTAGTATTCTACAGAAAATTAATTAAGTCAAATTAATAAGGGAGGCAGAATATTTCCCATTAATGTTAGCAATTTAAAATGTTAAAAATAACACCATTTTCAACCATATATAGAAGAAGCAAAATTTACTGACCTCATTTGATTGGTTATCTATTTTTGCAAGTCCCCGAAGTAGCAAACAATTACTCTTGTCAGTTTTTGTTACAGTCTTGCAAAGATCTAGGGCAACCCTTTTTCATTTTTTTCTTTCTTCATCATGTTTAAATGCAGACAACAAGGACACTTCACAGGTTTATGCCAAAGACATCAATCGTTTTTTAATGAGGCCATAACCCCGAGTAGGTCATGGAATATTAAAAATAAATGAACATATTGCTGTCACTGGGGATTGTCACTGGGGTTGAAGGGTATCGATGAGGAAACACAATACCAGGATACAATACACTGAACTGCCTACATTTCAGAAGGCAGTTAATTAGCAGACGCCATATGAACAGCCCTTGCCCGTGTCCTTGGTGCACTCAGGTTACCTCCGAGTGAGAGCCCCGTGCACTGCTTTTCTCAATAGAGGGCCAATTGGCCGAGACACACGACCGGGCTTTATCTATACAGTCCATTGGGAGAATTAAAAGGTCAGTCATTCAATAGGAAAGATTTCCTTTTTAGTGGCCCTGTCTAGCAGGGAGATTATCCTCATGAATGAGCCAGAATGAGAACAATAGTTTGTGAGGACCTAGACACAATCAATGAGAACATGGAGGGAAAGGGGGAACGGAAACACAAAGTACAGTGTTACTATAATGGCAGTTAGGCTCTTCTTCAGGTCTGCATCTACTCCTCTAGCCTCATCTTCCACTACTCACTTCCACGCAGTGCAGAAGCAAGATGGAACTCCCTTCCGTTCCTGTTTACACATGTTCTTCTAACCTGCAGACTGTTGCACATGTTGTCCACTTCACTGGGGCATCCTCTCTGCTTGTTTTCCTGGATAGTGTCTATTTATTATTTAAAGCTCTGTTCATGTGCCACCACATCTATGAAGCTCTCCTGACTCTTTCAGTCAGGTAGTGCTGGCTCACTGTGGAAACCTGTGGCAAAAATGCTATGACTATTTGTTTCTCAAATTTCTATAACAAGGAGTTGTCTCTGGAAAGCAGCTTCTCAAGAAGGGACTGCAGTATCTAGATTCCCTGTAATCTGGGTGAAATCCTTTAGCTAGCTTTGGCTGTGGCTTGTGAACAAAAATGATGTGCATTACTTTTAGGTTAAGATGTTTAAGAAGGGGTATATCCTTTTCCCACATCTTCCAGCTGAATACAGAGACTGGAAGACCATAGAAGATGACTGAGGAAGAAGAAGGAAGGAAAACTATCTTTCTACCATCTGAAAACATCTGCATCCAGGCTGTTAAAATTTGGAATTCACTGGTTTTATCAATTAGGGTGTCCCTTAATAATTTAATATCTAAGACTTAGTTTAATATATTGACTCTGTGTCACAAAACTTGCATTTTAAAAACTAATTAATTACAGTATGATATAATTACTGTTCTTTTCCACATCTTCTTTCCTAGTAGAATTAGGAAAAATGCCTTGTCACCTTTGTAGCTCAGCTGCCCAGCAAACCTGTCACACCATAATAGGGCTACAATAAAATGGGATGAATTAATGATGAACCATAGTTATTCCTTAATGGTCACATTCTATGCACAGTAACATATGACATTTATCTCCTTTAATCTGCCACATCTGTGTAGTGAGCATGAATATCTATGTTTTTCAAAAGGCCATAATCACTTATTCATTCTAAAATACATTGATTCCTGATTCGGTACCATACATTTTGTAACGAACCAGAGATAAAGCTGTGAAAAGAGAGATTTTTTTTTCATTTCGAAGTCTATAATTAATATAGTGCATGCATTTCAAATTTTATCTTCAATGTTGCTGGGGAAGCTTTTTAAAAACACAGATCCCAGTATTTTCTAAGTACAGAGTCACAGAGTTACATAGCATCTACTTAAAAGTCAGTGCTGTTCTGAATTAAGTAATTATCAGGTTTTTTATGTTCCATGAAGAACATTGATAGTGAGATCTGTGGACTTGGCTTTTCAGCTATCATAATTTGGTTCTAAAATTTTTCTTTGTTCCAAAAATGTATGAAGTCATTGCTGCATATTGATGTATTGAGAAGTGTATTTGTGATGGTGTCAATTGAACCAATTTATTATGTGCATTGTAATTGCATTCTTTTCACGTAAATAAACTTTTACAGATAACCCTCATGTCTATAAAACTAATGAATGGTATAATATTAATACCTGATTTCTTCCTTGCCCAGGCCTATGCAAATTTATAATGCTATTCCTATACCCATGTAACAATCTTCATTTTCCCTGGAGTATGAAATTCAATTGCTCAATGGTTAAAATTCGTAGTGCAAGGTCAATTGTGGATGATACTAGCTTGAAGCTTAGCTTCCTCCTTGTCTTTGTTTGTGTGTTAGCTGAATTTCTCTGTAAGGGTAAATCTTATCAATATATATCCAAGAGAATGATTTTGAAGAGTAATTGAGAGTGCATTTGCGCAATGATCAAACAAAGCCTTTTGTACTTTCAGAATAAATTTCAAAGAGTGCACAGCAAATACCTCATTTTAGCAGCTAAATGCAAGCATTTATACAATAGGGTAGTCTACGGATGTAGGCCCTTTTGTCAAAAGGCAGTGAAGGTGGTTTCAGTAGCTGCTATTCTCCCCCAAAGGCAATATAGAATAGTTGTTAAGAGCACAGATAGCTCAGTGGCTTCTGCCACTATGCAAATGATGAAATGCAAATGATTAAAATCATGCCTGATTATTATAAGACTTAGATATGGCAAGGGATATATAGTTCTTAGCTACAGTGACTGGTATATATTGAGTTCTTGGAAAAGGTTAACTTTCAATATTATCTTATAATATATTGTAAAAAAATAATTTTCTACCTTATATTAAACTTACTAGTGAGGTGGAGCAATATGAAGGACTCCTGATATTGAACACCAAACTTTCAAATTTTTCCAAGTTCTACAGGTTGAGTATCTCTTATTTAAAATGTCTGGGACCAGAAATGTTTTCAGACTTAATTTTTTTTTATTTTGGGATATTTGCAAATACATAATGGGATATCTTGGGGATGAGACCCAAGTCTAAACACGAAATTTATTAATGTTTTTTATATACCCTATACTCATAGCCTAAAAGTAATTTTATGTAATATTTTAATAATTTTGTGCATGAAACAAAGTTTTGACTGTTTTTTGATTGTGACTCATCACATTGGTGGTCAGGTATGAAATTTTTCACTTGTGATGTCAGATTGGTGCTCAAAAATTTTCAAATTTTTGAGCATTTCAGATTTTGAATTTTTGTATTAGAAATGCTCAACATGTATTACCAGAGTTGATTCATATGCTATTGCCATGGACAGAGGTTTCTCTGAGTATTTCTGTGGCTGGACAATGCTTGGGCATCTGCTGCATAGCACAGCTGGGGAGAGGACCTGACTCCACTCCATTTGTAATTCTCATTTCACTATCATCAGTAACAATGATATCAGCATCAATTATATCAGTAACAATGTCTCCGTTAATGATTTTCATCAACTTGCAAGAAAAATTATTTGACATGTGTTCTTTTTGCTCTTCTTTTCACTTTACCAGTCTCACATGTAGCTAATTTATGGAAAAGGAAAATAATTAATTCATGCTATTTGTTGTCAAATTATTCTCAGATCTGCTTAGTGACATCTATGCTATCTTAATAGTCTCTTAGTAAAATGTACTTTTGACTTTAAGAAATGGCTCTCATTTGCTCAAAATAATAATAATAATGATGACAGTAATGAGAGAAAGAGAAAGGAGGAAGAAGAGAAGAGGGAGAAGGAGGAGGGAAGAGCAGGAGGAGGAGGAGGAAGAGAAGGGGGAGAAGGGAGGAGAGGAAGAAGAGCAACAACAGTAACAACAAAAAAGAGAAAGAGGAGGAGAGGAGAAAACGAAGACAGTAAAAGACAATAAAGTCTTTTGTTTGGATATTGTAAGTAAAAACATCATTGTGTTTTTTTTTCCTATCTCCTGAAACTCAAATCATCATCTTCCTCAGGAAACATGAGGCTATAATCTAAAAAAGAAAAAAAAAAGTTGACATAGGTAATAAATGTTCAATTCAATTAAATTCTATGATAATTAATGAACCTTGTATGTGTCCAACTTTCTATGGAATATAAAGAACAATGTATTTTTGTATAGTGTAAAATTTCTTAAAGAAAATAGAATGGATTTTGACTTATTTTCAGGTTCAAATCCCAGCTCTAACATATTGCCCTTTCTTTTGGGAAAGTGACTTTCATTCTCTGTTTGTTTATGCACATAATGGGAATAAAGTTGCCTATTTTATAAGCTCATTTTAGAGAAAAAAACCAAACTGTGCATATTAAGTACTGAGAAGAAGGCCATACACATAGCAGATGTGCTATATATTTTAGCTTATGTCTTCCTGCCTTCAAGAAACATAGATTTTCATAGGCACAATCTGGCATGAACATATTATTTGCCTGACAAACTATAAGGTTGTGTGTGGTTATGGAGCAACGTGAGCTACTCAGATAGTAAGATACTCAGAAAACTCAGGAGTAGGACAATGCTAGGGCCTTATGGACAAGACAGGGTTGGGGTTGGTGGCTAAAAGGAAAGGTGGGAAAGGCTTTGTTGAAAGGGAGATTGATGTTTAAGTAGTGGCGGTGCAATCAGAGGTGGCTGAGGAAAGATGATGAAGGAGCTCAGATTTCTTAAGTTCCTGTAGTTGAAAAGTGTCATATACAGCTTCTTTGGCAGAATGCTTGGCTGAGCTGGTGACAAGAAGAATGTGCTCCCATGGAATACAGTAAAATAATCAAACAGGAACCTAGTAGGAAGATTCTGGTGATGTTGGCTCCTGGAGTAGCCTGCCTTCATGAGGCTGGATCATCACACTCTATAAGGAGAAAAATCTGGACACGGCAAAGGAAGCTGCTTGTATGTTGCTTTCAAGGCAATCAACAGGATTCACAACCATTTACTGAGTGTTTCTATTTTTCAGTCATGACACTGAGCACTCCACAGAATTTACCGTTAATCCTCACAACATGCTCTTAGGTAGATATTTTTTAATTAACTGTTAATTAAAGAGAGAAAACTAAGGCTAGAAAAGTCTAATCAACTTGATCAAATTTCCACATTTGTAAGTGGCCAAGTCACTGAATTGAGGTTCTTCCCCCCCCACCAGGATTATTAAAGTTTTATTTTTAATTGTTATACATAAACTGCTTTTTTTATTTTGAATAATTGAATATTAATTTTAAAACATGCATAGATTCATGTAACAACACTCTAATAAGGATTGAGAATAGTCCCATCACCTCCAAAAATTCACTTGAGTTATCCATTATGGTCACCCTCTGCTCCTACTTCTAAGCTCTGGCACAAAATCATACAAACACATAGCTGCTTGAGACTGACGGGCTTCTTTCTTTCAGCACGGTGCCTTTGAAGCATGTCCAACATATTAATAGTTCATCCCTTTTTACAGCTGAATAGTATTCCTTGGCATTAGTGTACCACATATTGTTTGCCCATTCACCCACTGAAGGGCATGAATCCAGTTTCATTTGAAATTTCCTATCATAAAGCTAAAGGGAATTTTCTATGAGCTCTTAGGAAAATTTTGTACTTCATTAATAGTTCAGAATGTTGATTTTTCTCCATCCTTACTTCTTTTTTTCTAACATGCTATCTTTTTTTTCTCTTCTTAGGTACATAAATAAGCAATGTAGTGTAGTGGTTAGAAGTATAGATTCTGTAGCCAGACTTCTCAGGTTTAAATTTTTACTCTGCAACTTACTCACTGTGTAACATTGGCATGTTACTTGATTTTTGTGGGCCTCAGTTTTCCTATCCATAAGATAGGGATAATAATATCTGCCTCATAAGTTTTCTAAGCTTAAAAGTAATACACACAAAATTCTTTGAAAACTGCTTGGCACATAGTATTAAAATATATTAACCATCCCTATTCCTATATATTAATAATTGGGCATAAAGAAAATAATATACCAACAAATTTTAAAACACAACTTTTATATGTGTATGAATATGGGAAATTAATAGGTTTAAGTTGAATTTCCAATGTTAAATACTGACCGTAGGGCTTCAAAATTAGTTGTAAGTATCAGATATCATGCCTGTGGGATAGAGTATAAGAAAACTAATCAACACCACCTATGTCTGTTGGAAAACTGCTCTGAGACCTAATAACAAGGAGCAAATGTGGTTTTAAATGATACATATAGAATTATGTTACTAACTTCAGTTGGATTTCAAGCAGCAAAGTAGATGTGCTGATCCCTGTTGCAGTTTGACAAAATGGGACTGATTCCAATTCCAATGTTTATGTTTTCCCCATCCCCTTGTTTCTAAAGGAGTAAAGCAAAGAGGGAAGATTATAAAAGCAAAGACAAAGAGCCCTCCCTTTTTGCTGTTCTTTGTTTTGTTTTATATTTTGGTCATTAATCTTTTAGAAATGTTTATATTTGCTTTTTTTCCTTATTCAAAAGGGCAAAGGTGGGCTTGGGGTTTTGTGCAGAGAGAATATTTACTTTTTGATATTTAACCGGAGCTTATACACATCTATTTGGATCACTAATACATTGTGATTACACTGAAAATCTGTTAAGACACAGATTTCCCCTGAATATTCAAGTGCCTCTGGGTTACAAATAAAACCACAGTATTTAATCTGAACACTTTTGGATGAAGATAGAAAATGACAAATTTACTCTCCTCCTGAAAACAAACAAACCAAAACTCTCTTCTGTCATCTCCACAAAGAAAAAACCAAATATAGACGAAAATAATATACATTGACACACATACAACACGAAAATCATAATCCATGGCGGCTCTTCTTTACAAAGACAAAAAGCATATATGTTTGTTTCTCCTTTATCCGTTTATTTCTGGCACGTTTTACTCAGGATTTGTTACACATTTTCACAAATGTCTCATTTCTAGTGGAACATCCACTTATCTAACTTGGACTACAGTATGCTTGACATGATCTCTATGCCTATCTGTATAAACTAGGACCATATTCTACAAATTATATGACTTTTTAGTATGAAACTATTAATATTTTTTAATAATTTCAAAATATTAACGCGTAAAAATGTTTTTGTTACATGGATACATTTTATTGTGTGACAGTCAGTGCTTTTAGTGTGCCCATCACCAGAATTGTGTTCATTGTACCCAATAGGTAAGTTTTTATCTTTCATCCCCCTCTCATTTTCCCCCCTTCTTAGTTTCCAGTGTCCTTTGACATCTGACATTGTCATTTATCTATTTCGACCTGTTCTTTGACTTACACATTTCTTATTTTTTGCCTTTCCTTCTGCAACCATTCTTAAGAAAGCCAGATCAGGCTTACAGTTGAATTCAAATAAGTCTTCCACGCAGACTTCTGTCTTTAATTTTTCCTTTTTGCCCATCCTACTCAAACAGATTCCTAAATCACTCTTTTCTCACATCTCCACTCAAAAGTCTATACCTTCTCCATATCTGTTCCATCTATGGACTTCCAACAACTTATTTGATAGCGATTCCTACCTCTCTCTTACTCCAGTAACACATTTGTAGTCACCCTTAATTCTTGCTCTTTCCTCACATCTACTTGCACATCAATCAATCAGGTGATCATTTTTCTCTACATCAGTTATATTGAGAAGCCAAACTATTCTCACTTCTCCACTGCTACCTCATTGTGGATTAAGCAATAGCCTACGCTTCATGTATGTATAGGTATATATAGATTACTACAAATTACTCTAAAACTTTGTGACTTAAAGCAATGTTTTATTTTTCTCCGTTATTTTTGGGGTCGAGGTGGCTAGCTGAATGGTTCTTATGAGGTCTTTCCTGCATTCACAGTCAGATGGTACGTGAGACTGGATGTCCAAGATGGTTTACTCACTTGGCTGGTGTGGATGCTGGCTATTGGCTGGAGCTCAGTTGGGCTTGTCAACTGGACCATCTACACACACACTTTCCATGTAGCTTGAGTTTCTCACAATTTGGTGGCTGGGTTCTAAGCCAGAGCTTTGTAAGAGCGAGCTTCAAGAGACTTAGTTCAAAATTGAAGGACTTCTTATGAAGTCCTTCTTTTGCTGTCATCTCATCTTACAGCCTACCCCAGATTCAAGGGGAGTGAAATGAGACTCATCTCTTAACATGGAAGAGTAACATTTGCATAACATAGAGAGGGAAGGAACTGATGGAAATCACCTTGGAGACTTGGCCATAGACTCTCTTTGTTTCTATCTTTGCCCCTTTTCACTCTGTTATTGCTGGATTATCAAGAGTAATCCTCTCTAAATATGTCACATTGCGTTAGTCCTTTTCACAAAATTACGCAGTGGATCTCCATCTCACTTAAAGGTTTAAGTCCTTTGTCCCTTTAATGACCTATAATACTAGTTACAGGTTGGCTCCCTGTTACCTCTCTACACTTATTTTCTACCACCATCTCCATTGCCACTCTGCTTTAGCCATACTGGCTTCCTTACAGTTTTCCTTAAATGCTCCAGGAATTTTTCTGACCTAGAGCATTTGCACTGGCTATTCCCATTTCTTGAAATGTTCTTCATTCAGCTATTTACAGGGTTACATTCCTCATCTGTTTCAACCTTTGTTTAAATCTCAGCTTCTCAATGATGTCTAATCTGAACATCCAGTTCAGAATTGCAATCCTATTCCAGTTTAGGGCCTCCCAGTCCAAGGTAAGAGACTTCCTTCATTTCTGCTTTAATAGGGATTTTGATTTGTTGCATGATCTGTGCATGCTTGTTCCTCTATAATGCATTGGAGATCAGTTTAGAGAATTATAAGTTTGACTTGGTTTTGTAGACATTTCATTATTTGACAGTGTACATACCTGGAATGTATCCTGAGTCAACTGTGCCTGTCTCAGGCTGTTCCCTCACTGAAGAGCTGCATCAGTATTGCCACACCTGAAGAGACTTGGCTCCTTTAACCTAGTCTGCATTAGTCATGTACCTTATTTCTTCCATTTCTTGTCCCAATATAGGAAATGTCCCCTGCCCTTTTTAGCATTTTACTTCTTTCCAAATCTGTTCTCAGCTTCTATCTGTGCTTCACCTCCTGCATATACCCATGCTCCAATCTCTTATTATTAATGTAGTCAGTTTTGTGAGAATCTCTTTTAATACAATGGTTCTCAAAGTGTGGTTCCTGGTGTTCTGAAGCTCTTTTATGAAGTCCTTTAGATCAAAACAATTTTCAAAATAGTGCTTGCTCTACAAAAGGGCGGCATTAAATTCATACCTGTTGATAAAGTAGGTTCTGCAATGCAACTCAGAATATCATATCCCACGGTTTCAAAAAGAGCAGGGAAAAAAGGGCACACTCATGTTTTCCAAATAGGGTGGACAAAAGACAAATAAAATTGCAAAATTGGTTTTAAAAAAGTGTAATTGCAAAGCCAGGTAAAAAAGATCTAGTGTGAAACTTTGCGAAACAGGCTTCCAAAGTGTTTACTTCAGTCAAAGGAATTCCAGCCCCCATTATTAGCACCTAATCATGATACCCGTACTGATGGGTATGATTCCTGATCGGCCCATTGTCAATGATATACGAGGTATTAGACTGAGAGCAAGATTACGACAAGGTGTCAACTGCCACATCTGGAATGAATTGAACCCTCCTTCGCAGCCCTATTGTTAACAGCCTCTTAACACCTCTCTTTTTATACTGCCTCAGCCTAGGAGGGGTAATTTCAAGTCCAGGTAAGACAGTACAGCTGGAAGTACTTGTCTACTGTATATATAACCTTCTCCATGGGCAGAGTTGTTCCATATTCTGAATAGACTTGAATTATGCTGGAATGGGTAGTTTCATCCACTTAACCACTTTCCTTTTGTACAACCCCTTTCTCCTCCCGTAAGTAATTCAAGAAAACAATCGAATCTAATTAAATATATTGATTGTGTATATATTTTACAGACATGCTGAGGGATACTATATCAATAAATATGCTGAGAGGTCAAAACATAAACAGGACCTACGCTTAGAATAGCTTTCCCAGAAAAGATAATCGATTTACACTGAATAAACCATATTTTCATTTAAAGTTCTCATAAAATCAACTGTTCATATTTGCAATGTGACTTCAGTGGTGTAAGAGAGAGACTGTAAGCTAAAAAGAATAAAAAACCCTCTACTCACACTAGGGATGTACCCAACACCCCAGATTCCCTTGTCCAAGCCTATAAAAGATGGAATAAAATTAAGGGACTATGGAAAGAGCCTTGTTTCTGGAATTGCTGAGACCCAGCAAACATAAGTTCAGGTGCTAGCCCTGACTACCAGCCAAAAGTGCCCCTTAATTTTTGTAGGTGCCATTTTCTCTGACTGTAAAATTAGTAGGACTCTAAGCTCTGATGCGGATATGAAAATCCTATGGCTTTAAGTAAATATGTACTTTTAAGCCCATAGATGTGGTAGAAATGCCAGCTGCAGGCACTTGTCCTCTGAAGACATCAGCCTGTGATGAGAGGGTCTGTTTTGGGCTAAGTTGTCACTCCGATTTCCAACTGTCTCCCAGGCCCTGTCCTTGCAATCACTCAAAGAACAGAGCCACTCAACTGTGCAACATGGACCAAAGAGAAGTGACAGGCATGCAGAGGTCTCGGCCACCAACACGTGTTCTCACAGGACACTGCCATAAGCCTTCAACCCTTGGAGCCCACAAGGGCAAAAAACTAAGTAAAAACAAAGTGACTATAGTCAACAACAAAGTTATGGTATACTTTAAAATAACTGAAACAGTGGAATTGGAAAGTTTCTAACGCAAAGAACCGATACATGCTTGAGGTGGTAGATATTCCAATTACCCTGATTTGATTAATAAACATTGTATCACTGTAGCAAATCATCACATATACTCTATAAATATATACAACTATTATGTACCCATAATAATTAAAAATAAAGATCAAAAAAAAAGAGGTGGATACATCTACTTAATTAAAAATATGGCTGGCTTACACTTATATAAGGGTTTGTGAAGGGAAAAGAGAAATTTGATGATATAAAATTATGGCAAAATGGATAACTGAAGGAGTACATATTCTATGGATACTTTTGGTTCAAATATAGGATATTAATATTTCAAGATAAATAAAAAATAATTAGTATTCTCTTTCTTTATAATTCAATGGATTCATATAAATCAAATGAATTCTTCAGAATGCATTTTGATATAACCTGACCCCATAGAAACTTTATTGCAAGTTAGCCTTTAAATGTTTGCACGCAATATGTGACTGGTATTTTTAATCAGAACCACATTAATTTGTGTACCCTAAATCCCCTAAAGCTCTCATTAAAAATGAAATGTCTTCTGCATAATAACTCCTGAGGCTATTGAGTTTCACAAACTCACCATTACTTCTTCCTGAATTTTATTTTACTGCTTGGTCAACAGGAACTGTTTGCTGCATTTGGAGACTTCAAGTTCCCAAATATGTCCAGGGTAAAAATTGGCACTGAATTCTAAGCTACATTTGCCAGTTGAGATCCTGAATGAAATGAAATACTCTGGTAAGATAATAATACTCTTATAATCTCCACTTATTAGATTGTCAAGTGTGGTGACAGCCTTTATTAGCATTTATTCCTTTTACTTTTTTTCTAACAGTCAGCAACAAAACATCCCTTCTACTTCCAGGAGGAAGTTCTAGATATAAGTGGATCATTATTTCTATTTCTGATGGAAGGGATTCTTTTTTCTTCTTCTTTGCTGAGACACATCCAAAACATTTTTTCAAAATACATATACAAAGCAAATGAAATGCTCGTATCTCTGTGTGATGGTCAAAATTGGTTGGCTTCTTTCTTTATAATCTGTATTTTCCAAACAATTTTCTCTTAATATACATTATTTACAAAGTTCTCTTCAAAGACGTTTCCCTAGAAAGCTTATACATTTATTCACCTCCATTGCTAAAATATTCTCCAAGTAGTAATGGATGAAACAGAGATATTTTTGATATTTGGCAAAAGTCCTCACACAAAGCTGAGAGTGGATGGCAGTACTGGAGATTCGGAGATGAAAAAATTTGCAACTGAAAGCAAAATGACAATTGTTTTAGATGCCCATGATTAGGAACATTCATCCCCCTTCCTTTGCCTTCCGATTCGTAGCAGCCTAATGACATTGATTCCACAGGGAAGCCTGTGCCTGCCATCTCAATAGTTAAAAGAGTGAGCTTGACTTCCAAGGGTTGGTGCACAGGTGTACCAAGCGATAAAGAACCTAGGCGCTGGGAATGAGAAACAATTAGAGAACACTTCATTAATGCTTAATGATGCGGAGCAGGCATACAGCAAAGCTGATTGTGTGCTCTGTCTCAGCCAATGATGCCCACACAATGCCAGTATGGTGTTGTAAATGCCTCTGCTCTGTAGGCTGTGGATCAAAGAAGGCAGACGATGAAATTATCTGGGGAACTTAATGTGACAGATTGGAGAAACACCAAGAAATGACCACTGTGGATCCCATTGCCAATCTCAGTGCAGGTTGGAGAGATGTTGTATACTTTTCATATTAGAGTCTCTAACCCTAATTCCTAATAGGCATGGTTGAATCCCACTGAGGACTTCTGTTCCTAATAATGCATTAAGCATCTCAGTTGGAAGGTCCCACAAAGCATTTTCCCCTGCTTTTTTTCCCTATCACACTGCAGTGAAAAAGGATTAAAAATACTGCACAGGTGCAAGTTGCAGCTGTTGAGGGTAAACTCTGTTCTACTATATTAATTCATATCCCACCAGGGGAATTAGAGAATAGTTTAGTCCCCATAAGAAGAAAAAAATTGTCTTCATCAAAGAGGAAAGAAGTTTCCCATCCAGAGTATAACATTGTTTCTGGCCAAAGGGGCTTTTATAAATGTAATTTCCTAACCCAGTCAAACAGAGACAAAAATACAAAGGGAGTTTCTTGGTTTTGGTTTAAAATTGTTTGTTTAAAATTATGTGTGTGTGTGTGTGTGTATAAGAATATATAGTATTTATAGATAATCTGGTATATCTATACATAACATGCAGAACCTCAAGGAGCCACACTTTAGTAAAACTTTAAGCCATCAAGACTAATCAAGCCAGACCTATATCATTAGTCTTTCACCGTGCTTAATTCCCACAACAAAAGACAATCAATGGCAACATATAAGTTTATAGTACATATTTATTTCAAAAAGTAAACAACATACTAGGGTGTCCTTGCTATAAAAATGTAGCTTCGTCTTCTGTGTTTCCTATGGCTTCATCGACAGCTGTGTATGTTTATCAATAGTGTTCAAAACCATGATCCCTGAGGTACAACTTTTAACTATTAAATGAAGACTCACATATGCTCAGTCTGGTAGAGTGAGAAGAGCAGTAGACAAGAAAGAAAGAGGAAGGAAGGAAAAAGAAGGGAGGGAGAGAGGAGGGGAAGAAGGAAAAGAGAGGGAAAAAGAGGGGCAAGGCAGGGAGGAGGCAGAGGCCTGTGTTACCTTGTCCCTCCCCCACGCACCGGCTCCAGGGTGATTTTTAACTGCTGGGATCCTCAGTTCCTTCCAAATGGATAACAGTTCCTGACTTTCTCATCTTCCAGAGTCATCATGGACATCCAATAAAATAATCATCAAAGACCTGTTGTAATCCGATAATATCATGCTCTTTGTAACCCAGATCACTTTGTCCTTTGGTATTTTCGTAAAATTCTCTTGGCTTCCCTATCACGTCTCATGAAAATCCATTGCTCCTATAAAATTTGTGTAGCTTCTACATATGTGGGGTCACTTTCAGCTCTGCGTTTTTCATGCTTACATGAAACTCTCTAACCTATTGGTGTCAGTGATTCTTGTGGGCACTCTCTTCTCTCTGACCTGATGCAGAGTTTAGGTGAAATTCCCTGACACTCATGAAGCACTAGCCATGCAGGGCATGTTTGCCACAGAAGTTGATATGCAGCACTCATACATCTTTGGCCTTTACTGTTAGGGAGAATTCTCACACCTCATATTTGTTTGTCCAGCCTCTACTAAGTTATCTCCTTATATTTCCCTTTTCTTTCATCTCATGTATTAACCAACCCCAATTTAATGCTTATTTTTATATGCAGCTATATTTCTATCACTGATTTCCCTTCTCTTCTAAATAAGGACATGTGAGAAATTACTAACATTTCAATTTTAGCACCCCAAATAGCAAATAACAAAATAAAACAAAAACAGAAACAAAAAAAGCCAAACAACAACAAAAACATTCCAGAAGAAAAGGGTGGCACTCCTCCATTTGGGATAGAAAAACTGATTTAAAGTGCTTTATATAGTGTTTTAATTACACATTCATAAATCTAGAAATAATGAGCATGTGATATTTATGTCGCCATATCCTCTTACTTAATCCATGGCAGACATTCCTGAGCAAACAAGACCCTCTGTCCTGTGGAACTTAGAAACACCATTAGGATCCTGGTCAACACAGCACTGCTAGACAACTCTGGTAGGTTGGAGTTGGCGCAGCAGATAATGCCTATTCGCTATCCATGTTTTAGAACAAATAGACTAAGGCAAGAATGAGGAGCATTGCATTAATTCTTTCAATAAGCATATACCAACAAGGACACTCTGATGACTGCTAGAATACACACATGATGGCTTTCCTAAAAATGACATGCTCATGAAAGAGACATGCTTGCCAATAAATAAGTGAAAGACAGTTTAACCTGTTATATGGTTGCAGCTCAGTTGGGGCTTTGCAAGGACACACAAGGAGTTCTCAGTGTACAGTTGAACAAAGGAGGGAGTACTTTAGATCTGTCAGGAGAACAAGTAGAATTTTAAAAGGAGAATAAGTAAGAGGTCAGGAAAGATTCTCAAAAGGAGCAATTATATATATTCACATATATATTTATGATTGCAATAAATTATTTCAGGAATAAATACTGTTACAAATAAGATTTGAGCTGTAATTTTTCTATTTAATATTTTAAATTAAATTACGTGATTATGTAAAGCCATATACTTCACAAGAATAGTTTTTTTTCCGTATTGTTTACTAATAAATCTTTAAAGTTCACAGAAGTATATGTTGCATAGAAGGTGCTCGATCTGATTAATCGAATTTAGAGGTATGTAGAGAAAATTCTCTTTTCTCTCTGGCCCCACTCACCCAGGTCTCACACCACTCTAATATGTAACTATTATCACGGGTTCTATGTACATTCTCACAGAGCTTTTGTGCAGTGAAATGCAATGAATAATACTTGTTTTTCTCTTTAACTTTTGACAACTTTATTAAGATATGATTGGTGTATAATGAATGATACATGTTTAACATGTATAATTTCATAACTTCTGACATAAATACACCCATGAAATCATCCCCACAATCAAGATAGTGAGCAGATCCATCACCCTCCAAAGCTTCCTTGCACCCCCTTGCAATCTCTCTCTCTTGCCCCTCACTGACACCTTCATCTCCAACCCCAGGCAACCACTGATTTGCTCTCTGTCACTATAGATTACTTTGTATTTTCTAGAGTTTTATATAAACGGAATAATAAATTTTGTCTGGCTTCTTTTGCTCAGCATAATTATTTTCGGTATCATCCATGGCTTTGATGTCCATTCCTTTTAATTGCTGAGTAGTATTTGGCAGTAATGGAGGTCCATTTGAGGGTTTTAAGCAATTAGATGAAATTGTCATCTTACATGTGTTAGTATCTAAATGAGCCGAATCTAATTCTATCTTCAGGCTGGTCTCCTACTAATTTCTGCTCTTCTTTATAGGAATATTGGAATATTGTTTGTTCCATGAACTATGTTGGTTAAAGGCCTTTATATTTCTCTATGCTAATCACTATGCTTAAGAAAACAAATCTCCTTGTTCACGTGATGAATGCCTATTTATAGTTCAGAGCTCAACATCTGAGTATCTTCTAAAATGTCTTCTTTGTCTGTGATGGGGGTATTCACTTTCTCTTTTGTGTCACCCGAGGATTATATTGTCATCTGTTTTAGCATTTATCGCATTCTACACTAACTATATGTTAGTCCTATGTGTTTCTTCACTAGAATATCAGTTTCTACTCATAGAAACTACCCTACTAGAATATGAGTTTCCTGAGGTTCACACCATATCATGATTATCATTTTCTATCCAACATTTAGCATAGTGCCAACATTGTAATTGGTATAAATATATTTTCATTAAACTTCCATCATGATTTTATTGGGTTGAACTGAATGGAATATAAATGTTGAAATTGCCTTCCTTCGATCCCTGGAATTAAACGGAGACAACAATAAAGATGACTTTTTTTTTTTTTTGAGACAGAGTCTCACTCTGTTGCCTGGTCCAGAGGGCCGTGGCATCAGCCTAGCTCACAACAACCTCAAACTCTTGGGCTCAAGTGATCCTACTACCTCAGCCTCCCGAGTAGCTGGGATTACAAGCATGTGCCACCATGCTCAGCTAATTTTTTCTATATATATATTTTTAGTTGCCCAGATCATTTCTTTCTATTTTTTTAGTAGAGACGGGGTCTCTCTCTTGCTCAGGCTGGTCTCGAACTCCTGACCTTGAGCGATCTGCCTGCCTCGGCCTCCCAGAGTGCTAGGATTACAGGCGTGAGCCACCGTGCCAGTCCTAAAGATGACTTTTTGTGAATCATGTCAGGGTAATATCCAAACAGATGGTGGCTCTCTCCAGGTACCATTCTCAGGTTGGGAGGGCAAAGGTGGAGCCTGGCCATGAACACATGGCAGACCCAATGTCTTCTAGAATCATGACTATAAATATTGGTGGATTGATGGGTCTCAGTAACTTCTTAATTATACATGGAGAGTTTCTTTTCTTGGATGTTGTTGGCATGAACAAGATTATTTGAGCGAATCTCATGGAGTAAGTATAGTCATGCACTGCATAAAAAAATTCCCTTCAAATATGGATAGCATATATGATGGTGTTCCTATAAGATTATAATACTGTCTTTTTACTGTACTTTTTCTATTTTCAGACAAGCTTAGATATATAAATACTTCCCATTGTGTTCCAATTGCCTACAATATTCAGTATAGTGACCTGTTGTGCAGGTCTGTAGCCTAGAAGAATTTGTGTAAATATACTTGGTGATGTTCACACAATGATAAAATTACCTACTGACACATTTCTCAGAACATAATCCCATTGTTAAGTGACACATGACTCTACTATAATTTTTAAATAAGTATTTTACCACATATTTAATCAATTAACAGAACATAGATAACTAATTAGTAGTTGTCAACTGTGGTAGTTCTGATCCAATAAGAGGCATTAAATAGCAAGGGCATTTAGGTTTTTGTCAGGTGATGGTAACACCTGCTAGGAAAGAGGGAACTACTAGAATTGTGGAGAGTGGGTAGAGACATTAAACATTCTACATTCTTGGGGCAGTCTTCTGCGAGAGAAAATTTCCCTGCCCCAAATTGTAATAATAGCCCCACAGTAAAACGCTGATATTAAATAATTAGGGGAAAATTAGCAGGAAATGCTTGCAAAAATATCTTAGTCCTGATTCTTTTTCATTGCCTGGTTCTGCTTCCAATGTGTGTATCATCTTGGGCTCTGTGTAAATCTCTGCCCCAAAGGCTCTTTCTTATATTAATAATCTTATTTTAAATGTAGAAAGTTTTCAAGGTTTCCATATGCAAACTCTCAGAGCTTAGTTTGATAACATAGTCTTGCTCAATAATATTTCCTTTTCTCCAGCTAATTCTGTTTTTATTTGTAATTTCAGAAACTTATAAAGATGCTGGGATTACCAAAATCTTCCAAGTCCGTGAAGATGCTTCCTGGGAATTTCTAGGCATTTTTTTCTTACAGTGTTGCTGCAATGATAAGGGTTTTACAGTGCTCCAGATATTTTGGCAGGAAAGAGAACTACTGAATTTTTTAAATTTAAAGATAGATTTTAATATATACACATGTGTATATATATATTAATATTTATTTAAGGATTTCATATTTACCCTTATGGGGTAGTGTTTATTTCTCTGCCAATAATAATATGAAAGCTATTATTAAATTTACATTTGTCATAAAATGGATTGCATTTGAGAATTAGAGAAATGTGTTACATCAAGACTGGATGCTGCCTCTAAGAACATTCCCTTTAATCTCATGACTTAGGACGTGGTAGCTTGAATGCTTGTCACGAGAAGATGTCTAAAGCAATATCTGTCCGTATATGTGTATGTACAGGAGTTATCTCAGTGCTTGGTATGTACTAGGCACTCCATACTTGATAGCTGTTATTGTTAACTTCACTCAAATTCGGGCCACCCTCCTTTCCCTGAGTATACATATGGACGTAAGCAGAGACCTTGGACTGATTGGCACTCCAGCGGACTGTCCCAGTGCTGAGTATCCTTTTGCTCCTTTCCCAGCTCTGCTATCTCTGCCCATTTTCTTAGACCGTTAGTGTCCACAGGGAACTCAGAGGCATAGGTCTAGTGCATGCAGTGGAGGCAGTCTCCTTGGGAACCATCAGGAGATACCGGTGGAAATGTCTCCCTTACTCTCGGCATCTTTGTCCTTTCCTCTCCCCAGGCCAACATGTTGGTTGTACAAGTATAGACAGATTTCCATCTGACAGCTTTGGCGGTGACACTCAAAAAACAAAAGAAAGCAAGAAACAGTGAGGGATTTGTGTGTACAATGCAGATGGGAGTCAAGGAAGCCTCCAGTGCAGACATGGATCCTCCTACTATGAGTTTTTTTCCTACTCATCCCTCTGGTAGGCTGGCTTCTTTATTACCAATGTCACAAGCAAGCAAGTTGTAGTCCAAATCCAGCCTGAAAAATTATGAGCCTGAACAAAAATTGAATTGTGAATAATTACTTTTTAAGATTAAAAAAATTGATATAAAAATCTGAAATTCCAGCTCATGTTTAAATATCAGGACATCTGGCACTCATGAGTCTTATTTTTGCATGACAACAATCACCTTTGCTTCATAGCAACTGCCCTATTTTAATTAGCCACAAATCTCATCAATGCCGATTGCTTTGTATCAGGGCTGCTTCACGTCCATACACCATCATCCATCTGCTGATGTAGATAGAAGGTAGCAGTAAGTGGTGCAGATTAAAACCTGTATTTGAAAAGGAAGTGATTTCTTAATTAGCAAAGTAACTCAGGTTAGATTCAATGCCCCCATTATTCATTGCAAAAAGCAATAATTCTCAGGGTGTAGATCCAGCACACACCTGCACTCAAAGTACCTGGAGTGCTTATTAAAAAGCTGTTTCCTGGGCTTCAGTTGGGCTTACTGAATCAAAACAACAGAGTAAGGCCTGGGAATCTGAATATTTAATAAAGTCCTTAGATATTTCACACTCAAATTTAAAGATTGCTATCAACCAAAACCTTTTAAAATTGATGATCTCTTGAGTTGACATTGGCTTTAATGGGAGCCCTGTTTGTTATTGGGTAAAGGTTCTGAAATTAACTTTTTGAATTTCTGGATTATCTCTCTGAGGGAGGGGCATTTCTAGGTCTTTTAGTTATATTATTATCAACAGCTTTTGTTCTTTGTGTCATAATAATCATTACAATTTTCATCATCATCTTTCTTATAGTAGGCACTCAAAGTTGGCATACCCCAGTCCTTTAGAAGAATTCCCTCTCCAATCCTAACCTTGATAAAGTACTACTACCATCAAGAATATATGCGAAAACAACCCCAGGGGATGAATAACATACAGATTATACATCTTAGTTTGAAAATACTTTAGTGCAGTTGTTCTCAACTCAGGGCAATTTTGTTCCCCAAAGGACATTTGGCAGTGTCTGGTGATATATTTTATGTCTTACATTGGGCTAATGGTCATACTGGTGTCTGGTGGTTGGAGAAGCTAGGGATGCCACTGCAACACAAAGAAACACCCCAAAACTGAAGAATTATCCAGCCCAAAATGTCAAAATTACTGAGCTTGGGAAACCCTGCTTTGGAATTTTCTTTCGAGATTAGAATGCCCTAGAAGCTAGCAGTATCTAGTTTAGCTCATAATTCTACTTCTAAGTGACAGCAGCAGGAAATTATCCTTGACCTTGATAGGGGGACAGGAACTTAAAGAAGATTTAGGACTGGACAACAATACGTTCAGTGGTCCTCTGTTACATATAGTTTATAAGCCAGACTCCTTCGCTTTGTGATTCTCGAGCATTAGCATATGTGAGAATCTCCTGGAGGGCTTGCTTAAACACAGATTTCTACACTTCATCTGTGGGGTTCCCAATTCAGTAAAACTGGGGGTTTGCCAAGAATCTGCATTTCTTGTAAGTTTCCTAGAGGTGCTGATGCTCTGGTCTAGATACCACACTTAGGGCAACACTACTGGCCTGTTCCTCTCAATCTGGTTCTAGTTTTTCTTTGGAAGCTTATTCATTTTCATCAAACATCTGCAGCAAAGTACGATGGAATTCTTCTTTGATTCCTGTCTATATCTGCCAGTTATTTATTTATTTGTTTCCTTATTATTATATTGGCACCTTAATTCAATTCCTTTTACTCGGAATGGGTAAAAGGCCATAAAGACTAAAGACTTTTCAAAATATCTCCTTCTAAGACAATAGTGCCCAGAAAAAATGAATACAAACAAAGCAAAAACCAAAAAAATCCCTGGCCTTCCTCTTTAACTGACTTGTTACTGTTGATATAGTAACTGGTAGTATCTTTACCTTCTTTTAGTTAGAACCAAATTAACATCCAACTACCTAAACTGACTAGTATAAATACTATAAATTCTGATTTGCTGATGTTATACCTTTCTTGCTTTCTTTATTTTTTTTTACTCATTATTTTTTTAAACTCTGGTTTCTGCATCTTATTATTTTTAAAATTTGTTTCATAAAATCTTTTATAAGCAATTTGAAATCCTTTGAAAAATAGGCAAGTTATAAATAACGAATAATACATCCTTCAGGGCCTGTAAAAATGCCACCATACGTACAAGAATTTCCCTGCTCTCACAATCTTAAAATAATATTGTAATAATGCTTCTCTTCTGAATTCCCTTAGACTATTATTCATGCCCCTCATATGCCATGACTTTTTATGTTTTGATGTTTTAAATAATGCAGTATTTGATGGCTTGGTAGAAAATTTGTAACATAAATATAGGTCAAGACACCTAGCAATAGAACAGAAGCTCTTGAGTCGACCTTCTAATTTCAGTAATTTGCTGTTGCTAGCACTGCTGGGCCCATCCTTGACATGTGTCCTTGTCCCATAAGCAGAGGTTTCTTTAGGGCTGATTCTACACTATAACTGAATGGAACTGGCATATTGTAAGGTGCATATATGATCACTTTTACAAGACACTCGTCTGTGGATAGACCACCTTACAGTTCTTTCAGCACCAAGACAAAGATTTTGTTTCTTTAAAACTTTACCAACACTTTGGGAGTGTCCTAAAAATGAAATGTCATAAAAATATCCAAAGGTACAAAACAGTACCTCATCATGGTCTTAATTAATTTGTCTTTCTGTGACTGAAATTGGAGATTAATATATCTTTGTTTTTTTTCTAACTGTGAAATACTTATTCTTGACTTACAAACTTTCAACTGGGTCATATATCTTTTACTCCATTTAATTTTATTTGAAAATACACTGAGGAGAAATATGTGCAGTTAAATAAATTTCAACTTTCCTGATGTCATCTTTTGATTAACAGAAAGTTTTGATTTTAATGTAATCAAATTTACCAATCTTTACTTTTATGTAAAACAAGTTTTTTTTTTCTTTTTAGGAAAAATCTAGTTATAAAAATAATCTTCTATATTTTTTAACAGTTTTAAATTGTTTCTTTCTTATTTTAATCTTTATTCATTTGGATCTGCTAAATATGATATGTTATAGAGATCAATTTATATTTATTTTTCCTAAAGAATAAACAATTATGTCGCTTCATATAATGAATGATTCCTTCTTTTCACTCTCATCTGCAGTGTCATCTCATGTAAAACATTTCAATATATTAGTTATTTTTTCCTGGAATCTGTCTTAATTCATTGATCAATTTGTCCATCTCTGTTCTAATATCACATATTATTACATATTCTTTATAATACATTTTAGCATCTGGCAGAACATATTTCACACATTCTATGTAATTTCTTATAACTATTCTTGGCCTTTATCTCTTTCCTAAGTATTTAAGAATCAGTTTGTCACATTCTTGAAG
>NW_012149352.1:202148-225351 GCF_000956105.1 Propithecus coquereli
CAAGCAAACAGGAGGAGGGGCAGTAATAGACAAAAGGATCAGGATGTGCAAAAACTTGAAGGCATTTAAAAATTTAGGATGTGCAGGGTAATAACAGCAGACCCATAATACCACTAGAGTATACAGTTTTGGTAGTAGAAGTAGTTGATAGGTAAGCGAAGGCAAGATCAGGAAGCAGATAAGAGCTTGGTACCCTATCTGTCTATGAGAGCTATGGCCCACAAGACAAAAGGCCAAAGGTCTTTGCAGTTAGTTGTGGAGAATATCAGGCTTCTATTAAAAAGAGTCATAGATGCCCTTGAAGATCCTACTGTATGTTACTGCTGTTACTCCAACAAATTGAACTCTCACAAAGTAAGTTTCCTTTGGAAAGGATTGGAGGAGAAAGGACAGAGTTGTAAGATCAGCTTGGGACTTCATGTAGATCAATGTACTTAGCAAGTATTTGCAGGCATGAGAATCTGTCATGCAAATTCTAATGTGCATTAGAATAATGGAGGTCTGAGATAAAGCAAATAATGATATCTCTACAATAAACATGGGTAAAAGAAATGTCTCTGATCATTAAAAAATATTAAACATTTTCCCAAGAATAAAATGAGAGGTAACATATTGGAATAATTTCCCTATACAGTTTTATCAGGCAAATAGTCATCAAACAGGAAGTACATGAGAAATGGGAGGGATTAGTGGTTGGGAAAATAAGAGCACTGTGTTTGGAATTTTGCTCCTAAAAATGAGCCTGGTAGAGGAAAGTTTAGGCAGAGGCATTGAAAGGGAATGTTTAGCTGAAATTTGTTTTAAGTGGAAATACTGAACAGGGATTTTGTGTCTTTAGCTCAAGACCTATTCATATCTTTATAAATTTCAAGAATGAGTAGGACCCACATAATCTTTTCAAAGGATTATGGTATTCAGAAATTCTTAATAATAATAGAGTCAACAAAGGGGGTTGACATTTGTCTTGCCTTTAAGAAAGGAGAAAAATTTGACCACTACATCAAAAGCATTATCCTTGGCCATGTACATGAGTGAGTAAATGTCAGATGCTAAACAGCAGGAAACTAAAGAAAAGCATCATAGGAAACTAAAGAAAAGCATCATATTCTTTTGGGAGCATTTAATCCATTTATGCTCAAGGTTAATATAGATACGTGAGGTTTTGTTCCTGTCATATTGTTAATTGCTCTGGTTGTTTTATAAATTATTTGTTTATTTTTTTTCTCTGTTTGCCTTTGTGGTTTTGTGAAGTTCTGTCATGTGACCGCTTGATTTCTTTTTCTTCTTCCTTTGTGTAATAGTTTTATAAGATCCACGAGTTTTATATTTTCATGCATTTTATGATGGCGAATATTGACCTTTTGTTTCCATGTTTAGGACTCCTTTGAGCATTTTAAAATCTCTATCAAAATACCACCATCATTTTTCACATAATTAGAAGAACAATCCTAAATTCATATGGAACTAAAAAATAGTCCAACTAGCCAAAGCAATCCTCAGCAAAAAGAACAAAGCTGGAGGCATCACATCATGCTGACTTCAAATTATGGTACAAAGATATAGTAACCAAAACAGTATGGTACTAATATGAAAATAGACATCTAAATCAATGGAACAGAATAGAGAACCCAGAAATAAAGCCACATGTCTATAGCCAGCTGGTCTTTGGCAAAGTCAATGAAAACATATACTGGGGAAAAGACAACCTTTTCGATAAATGTTGCTGGGAAAATTGGGTTGCCATATGCAGAAGAATGAAACTTGATTCTTTTCCCTCACCATATTCAAAAATCAAATCAGTATGGATTAAAGACCTAAAGTGAGACTTGAAATGGTAACAATACTAGAAGAAAATTCAGAGAAAACTCTCCTGGACAATGGTCTAGGCAAAGAATTTATGATTAAGTGCTCAAAAGCACAAGCACAAAACCAAAAATAGACAAATGGGACTTAATTAAACTAAAAATTTTCTACACAGCAAAATAAATAACATCGGAGTAAACAAACAACCTGTAGAGTGTGAGAAAATATTTGCAAACTATGCAACTGATAGTGGACCGATACCCAGAATTTGCAAGGAACTCAAACAACAACAAAAGATTCAAATAAACCTATTAAAACTAGGAAAAAGACATGAATAGACATTTTTCAAAAGAAAATATGCAAATGGCCAACAAGTATATGAAAAAATGTTCAACATCACTAATCATCACAGAAATGCATATTAAAACCACAAGGAAACATCATCTTACACCTCAGAATGGCTAGTACTACAAAGTCAAAAGATAACAGGCATTGGTGAGAGTGCAGAGAAAAAGGAATGCTTCTACACTGTTGATGGGAATGTAAATGAGTACAACCTCTATGGAAAACAATATGGAGAAGTATAGAGATTCCTCAAAGAACTAAAAATAGAACTACCATTCAATCCAGCAATCCCACTATTAGGTAACTACCCAAGAAAAATAAATCATTATATCAAAAAGGTACTTGCACTCACATGTTCATCATAGCAATCTTCACAATTTCAAAGATATAGAATCAACCTAAGTGTCCATCAGTGGATGACTGGATAACGAAAATCTGGTATATATATATATGCAATAGAATACTACTTGGCAATATAAAAGAATATATTCATGTCTTTTTCAGCAACAAGGATGAACTTGGAGGCCATTATCTTAAGTGAAACATCTCAGACACAGAACAACCAATACCATATGTTCTCAATTATAAGTGGGAGTTAAATAATGAATATATATGGACATATATAGATAAGGAATGTATAGATATATAGAATAAAGAATGATAGACATTGAATATACAAAAGGGTGGGGGATGGGAGGGAGATGGATGATGGAACTTACTTAATGGAACTTACATTATGGAACTTACAATATACATTATTTGTGTGATGAATACAACACAAACCCAGACTTCATCACTACTCAATATATCCATGTAACAAAATTGTACTTTTGTCCCCTAAATTTATTCCCTCCAAAAAAAGAAAAGAAAAAGAGAAAAGAAAAGAAAAACACCACATTCTTTTAGATGAGGAACCCTGGGTTAAAAGTGTGGTACGAGGGGCCCAACTACAGTATCTTCAATTATTGGTTGAATTGCTTGTCTTCTCTGGGCCTCAGTTACCCCGACTGTAAGACAGGCTGAACTGGGAGTATACCTATAACATGAAACTACTCTTAACAAAAATACATCTTCTTGTAATGACCATTGGCTTGTTTTTTTGCTTGACCAGCAACTATTTCCCTTCCTTCAAGTAATAATTTAGATTTAATGTGGGAATTAGCTACCTGTTCTCTGTTCATCATAACAGAAATAGCTTAAGTATAGACACTGATGAAATCCCAATCTGTCTGGCACATGAGAGGTGCTTAATACATATTTCTTGAATAATGTAGTTTAAGTAGGGCTTCTTTTCCCACTTCTAAGAAGAAAGGGGCTCAAGCCTAGCTAATAAAAATGCACCATGGTGGTTTTATATTATTTTTTTGGCAGGGGAGGTTTGTGTGTTTTTGTTTTTTAAAGGGATATGTATATGACCTAACATGGCTGGATGAGACTTAAATTCAGGATTCTATTAACACTATTAACATAGAAAACCCTATTTCTATTTCTTTAAATTTGAGGACAAATTTAAAGAGGCTCTGAGGTTCACCATAAGAAACCTGAGAATTTTAGATAATCCAGAGGAAGACAGAATGAAAGAAGGAAGAGAAAGAGGGATTAAAGAGAGAACATGGAGGGTGGGGGGAGAGAGAGAAGGAAATGATGATATAGAGTCATGCATGATGATGATGTAATTTGAACACCTAGACAAACCCATTCCCAAAGTAAGATATATCTCATGCACTCTTCACTTACAAGTGTCAACGAATTTCCTATTCTGCTTAAGTCTGTTTGACTTTTTTTACTCTTTATTTAAAAAGAAATTTCTCTATTTCTTGGAAAAGGTTGGGGAACCTAGATGAAAATAATTTTCATCTTCCAAGCACTATGGCCCAGCACCCTGACTATCCATATATAAAAGGTACTTACTCAATTAATTATGTTGATGAATGAATCAATCAACAAATGAATAAACTTGGCAAGCATACCTAACTCCCTTGTAGAAAAAGATTGCATTGTAATCTGAATGTTGAACACCATACAATTCCTGAGCACAGTACACAATAGCCTCCCTTTCCCAATTCTTAGAGGTGAAATTTAGTGAAAATTAATATATCCAGAGCAAGTGAAAAGAAAAAAAAAAAGGAAACAATAAAAAGGAAGAAAAGAAAAAACAAAAAGAAAGAAAGGAAGGAAAGAAGGAAGGAAGGAAGGAAAGGAGGGAGGGAGGGGGGAAGAAAAATAGGCAAGCCCATTGCCTCCAACCATACCCACAGCAATATAACTAAACTCAGTTTTTATGGAAAAGAGTTTGCATATAACCCTTATATTATGTTTAATAGTCTTACAGAAATACTCTCCACCCTTCCTATTATTTCACCCTGAGTCATTGCCCATATCTGGGCAGCAGTTTCTATAGGTGGGAAATAGAGCAGAAAGCACATCATATAGGAGTAGGATTCAAATTCCCTGCCACGAGGGAAATTGATTTGATATGTCACCTAGAGATGTCATCTGTATGCACCTTCAGCATTCTCCAAGGGTGAGTCATAAGATAGCATTTGCTATGCTGCATAGCAAATTAGAGTCTACAGACTGATAAGATCAAAAGGAATGTGCTAATGTGCAAATAGTTACTGGAGGTGTCAAATAAAGTGGCATGTTAATTAATATACACATGTGTTCATGTTGTGTCTATGTAAGAACATTGCAAATAGGGGGTTGCTTTGTGTCACAATTTCTACAATTATCTGTTTTCATCATTTTCTGCTTGAAATTCATGTTTATGAATTATTTTTAAAAGAGTAGTTGTAAAATTGCAAAGTGTAGGTGTCTTGACTGTGTTTTCAAAATAACCAGTCTTGGAATTGAAAATATATGATTAAGAAAATAAACTCAAGATTTTAATAGAGTGAAGTTGGTTTAGAAGATTTTAGCAAGCAGGCTTGGATACACAAACATTGGCCACGTGTCACTCTAAAAACGACATAGAGAAGGAATGAAGAACTTTCTTCCTGAAGTGGCAGGCCACGTCTTGATTCATGACCTTACTTTCTGGAAGTTTATATAGGTGCACAAATGCCTTGTGGAGGGTTGGGAGAAGGCCAGGAAGCTTTACAGAACTCCAGTTTTAGTGCTCCTATCTGTATATATGACTCTTTTTACAATACCAATAAGTGTCACTAAAATCCATCCCCAATAAGCTAGAATTGCTAAAAATGACCAATATATGTTTTAGAGGGATGTTTCTTCAAATATGGCCTAAGGACAGCGTCCTTCACAATCACTTGGAGTGCTTATTAAATTGTAGTTTCTGAGTCCCACACCAAGTCCATACCATTTCTGGTAAGGCACTGGGGAAAGCTGCAGTGAAAAATCTGCAATTTGAAAACCACTTCCATAGGCAATATAGTGTAGTGCTATGTAGTGATTAACAGAAAATATTAGAAACAAATTGCCTGGGTTTGAATTTAGGTTCCACCATTTAGTTATAAGCTGTGGAATATTAAGCAAGTTGCTAAACTTCATTAAACCTCAGTTTCCTGGTTTTTAAAATCGGTGTAGGTATGGATTATACAATAATTCCTATATTATACACATAGAGTGAAAATTAAATAAGTTAATAGTGTAAGCAGCTTAGAAAAGCACTAAAGTATAAATATGCATTAAAATTATTTTATAGGTTATCATATAAAGAGATTCTGTGAATCCACACAGTTTTCCCAAACTCTTCTATTGCTTCATGGTATTTCCTTTATTTTGATTTTAAACCCTATGAGTGTAAAGACTATGTTGATTTTCTTACCTCCTTGTGCAATGCCTGGGATATTATACTCTGAATAATTTTTAAAATTTTCTTTAATTTAGTATTACCCTCTCTCCTTATTAGAATGAAAGGCCCTGGAACAATGATTAATAGCTTTTTGTCTCATAAGAAAAGATCTTAATATCTTTAGACTGAGAAAAGTGTTGTGGACTTTTCAAACACCTAAAGTTTCTGGACTTTATTAAAACTTTTCTTATAAAATATAGGCTTGTGTTCCTTTATGTCATTGTTGCTTTGGTTTTCTTTTTGCTTCTCCATAATCATGGCAGGTCCTCCATAGTCTGTTCTCTGCTTGCCTCCTAGCCTCATCAGCTTCTATGCCCCCCATTCTCACACTAAGCTCCAGTCACATTAAGCTTCTTATATTTCTCACTGGGAGCCATGAGTTCTCTCAGGATTCACCACACATGCTGCACTTTCCACCTGAGAATTCTTTCTCAGAATCTTCCCCATCTCAGTTCTCTATTGTTTGTCAGAGGGTCTGGGTCTCTGTCCATTCCACGGAGCATTTTGCAGACAGGAGCCTTGTCTCGTTTATACCTGGATCCCTAGTGCCTGGAAGAGAGAATCTTGCCTATTTCTACTGAAATAAGGAAGGAACCAGGGAAACTGCAACCTAGGATTCTTCACATCTGCTTGCGTTCTCCTGTCGAGCGTTCGCATGGACATTATTTCAAGTTGTCAGGACCTCACTGGAAGCATGGCACTGGATGTGCTGGGGCCAGACTGGCCAGCTAGAAAGAGGGTTACCAGGCTGAGAAACATTCGACCAGAGAGAGCAAGAAAGCCCTATAGAAGCTTCAAGTCTTCCTCTAATACAGCTTCAGAAGTCACTCAACCGAAGTCTATTGCTTTATCTTAGTCACAGGCTAATATCAGGGCCAGCCCAGATTTAAGGGAAGGGGACTAACAAGAGTATCCATGAATATGAGAGACTTGATTTATCAGTGAGGAAGAAGGAGATCTTTCGAGAGAAGACACTATATGATCCCTCATCTTTTTCTGACTCCTCAGATACATTACAGAGGGGAGAAATTGTGTAGTATGACCACTGCAAAAACTTTTAGATCTGCTATACATGGTTCAGAGCCTGACTTCACTTTTTAGCAGCTATATGTTATGGTCTTTTTTTTTTTTTTAACCTCATGTTACCTCTAAAAGAGAGCGAATACCACCTACCTATATTATAGGGTTATTGTGAGAATTAAAAATAAAATGAGAACAGCTTCTGCTGTAAAGTATGCCCTTGGTAAATGGTAGCTATTGTTCGCATCATTTTTGTAATTTAACAAATAAATACTTATTTAACATGAGAAAGAAACGAATCACAAGATTTTATGTCTTTTCCCCTCTTAAAACAATCTCTAAATCAGCTCCACTCTGAATGTCATTGAATAGTGTAAGATTATATATTTTCATCTCAGTTTCAGTGTATTTTATATACAGGTAGCCCTTAAATTTGAGATAAAATCAATAAAGTTTAAATGCTTTATTGATTTCAATCTACCAACAGCAGTGAGTAGCCAGAAGCTTGCAAATACCCTTTATCCAGATGAATTGCTGATTAGACAGTGTACCAGAAATACTTGTTATTTATATTATAAAATTCAATGCCTTTTGCTAATAAATTAAAATGCTTTTCATATCTAGAACATCTGCACCTATCAGCCTTTACAATTTTCTGATGATAAAATATTACTAATCCTTCTTCTTCTTTTATTTTTGAGAAAACTTAGACCTCAGAGGTTAAGTGACTTGACTAAGTTCATTCCACAGGTTAATGGTGGAGAAAATAGATTTGTGTCTTTAACTATGAGCCTGTGGCATTGTTGCTAGAACACAAACTGCTTAACTGGCTTCCTTCTGGACATTACCAAAAGTAAAAAAAGGGTGTTTTGCAAGGCATCATTCTGTTTTAGCCATTAGATATTATATTTTGATTAGACAAGTAAGTAAAAAAATCTTTGGAAAACAAAGGGCAAAAGAACATTCTGATGATATTTTTGAGTAAAATCAGAATCACTGAACCCAAAGATGATTTGTTTTAAGCCTTATGGCGAGATGAATTTCCAATAATTCAATGTTCCTCAAGACTTCAAAGCTAGCAAAGATATTCAGAGGTCAGCTAATGTAATCTCTTGTTCTGAAGCAAAACTCACATATTCTTCAATATAGCAATAATGGAAATTTCTCTTCTTAAAATTGCTAGTGCAGGGCCCTGTGGCTCACACCTGTAATCCTAGCATTTTGGGAGACTGAGGCAGGAGCATTGCCTCGGGCCAGGAATTCAAGACCAGCCTGAGCACTATGGTGAGACTCCCCCCTTCCGTACAAAAAATACAAAAATTAGCTGGGTGCAGTGGCACATGCCTGTTGTCCCAGCTACTCTGGAGATTAAGGCAGGGGGATCACTTGAGCTCACGAGTTTGCGGTTGCAATGAGCTATTATGATGCTACTGCACTCATGCCTGAGCGACAGAAGAAAGCACTGTCTTAAAAAAAAAAAAAAAGCTAGCAAATTTCTCTTAATTCCATTTATAACATAGATAATGACACATCTAATCTCGTATCCAGAAAATACTTTCATAACCATCTTTCCCAATTTTCTTCTTCTAAATATGGAGAAACAGAAATTCAAAGTGCTTGTCCACTGCTCTTTTCTGGTGCTAACATTGTCACTACACAATACTTCTAGACTGTGCTATAGACTATCAGACATTTCCTAAAGCATCTTCATTTTATAATAATATTGACTTAAATTTTCTATTATCAATATTAAATGCCAATAGTGTCTGAGAGTTTCATAAAGACAAGGACCATCTTTTCATCTTTAATTCTCACTTGTTCTCACATTGTTTGATCCATAGAAGGCATTCAAAAGCTTGCCTGCTAAATGAAAGAATGTATGAAGTAATTACTTCCACCTTACTGTTAGGAGGATAGGCAAATAATTTGATCTGTACAGCTCTAATTTTTACATATTAAGGCATATCCTGAGGAACCAACTACTTCTCAGGCAAAACAAAGAAACTGACCCAATAGGTCATTACTGTTAAGACCTCCCACCTTTTATTTGGCAGTGTTTTCTCTGAAGCATCACGACCTCTCGGTCTCTTCCGTAACTCTGCTAATGGTACCATTGACTGTGTACTCAATGTGTGTTAGGAACTGTGCTACAAACCTTATGTCCTACTTCATTTAATTCTTACAAAAACCTTATTGAACAGTCTTTGGACGCTGAGTCTTAGTGACTTGTTTAATATGACGTGAGAGTTAATAACGGGATTAGTAATTGATTCTATGTCTTCTGGTTCCAAAGTCCATGTCCTTAAACATGACAGTCTTCTGTCACAACACAGCAAGACACTACAAGTTGTTGTTTTCTTCCTTCCTTTGTTTCATATAACCAACAAGTATTTTTTGAGCACATCCTTACGTCAGATTCTGAGCATAGGATTGCTGAAAGATGTTTTCCTCCATTCTAAACTAGCTAGCTTTCTTACCAGCTCTTCCTAAGCAAGGCAGCCTTACTGACCTGGTTGGTCAGAGTGTGAGACATTTGCTGGAACACACTGAATACATGGGCTGGGTTACTGTGTCTTAAAAATAGTAGAGCAGTGAAATTTCTTCCACTCCCTTCTGATGTGGTCAAAGATCTGCAAGAGTGCTAGACTTTTTTCTGTATGGAAGGAAGTGCTGCCTCTTCTCTCTGCTTTTTCCCTGAGGCATGCTCAAGGATTAGGGATCTATCAAAGGTAAAATTTTGCCTGCACTTCCTTTATCTTACTCCATTCCCTCTAGGATTGGTGCATAAGGTCTTCACATTACAATGGCAAAATTGCACCCTGAGGTCAGAGAGGGGAGAGAGAACAATATTTAAGATCAGAAATGAAAGTAGTTTTCATATCTGGAACATCTGAACCTGTCAACCTTTATAATTTTCTAATGAGAAAATATTACTAATCCTTCTTCTTTTGTTTTTTAGGAAACTTAGACCTCAGACGTTAAGTGACTTGACTAAGTTCATTCCACAGGTTAATGGTAGAGAGATTAAATTTGTATGTCTAACTATGAGTTTGTGGCATTGTTGCTAGAGTACAAACTGCTTTACTGACTCCCTTCTGGTACTTACTTAGTCATTCTGTACTTTGTCATTACAAGTCACTCTGACTTGAACCATTGGAAAAGTGAAAAATACCCTTACTAACAACCAGAGTGCAGTGTCCCCCATAGAACGCAAACAATGCTTAAAGAAAGACTATGGCCACTTTGGCCATGTTTGGATAAGACATAAACAAGGTTCCTCATGACCACAAAAACGACAATGACTAATGTGAAACTCTGGAACTAAACATTCTCATCTCCTGATGTACATTGACTTTTTTTTTAATTGAGTGATGGCCACTCCCTTAGTATGGTCATTCTAGCTTGACTTTACTTCTTCTGCCTTCTAGATAAAATTTACCATGATATCCAGTCATTAAATTTCCCTCACTTTTTGACAACATCTGAACCTAAACTGGTCCCACTTCCCTCAACCTTGCTTAGAATCATCTAGCACATGCCCAAATCCTGTAAGAAGCATGTCCCAATTCTCCCTTTACATCTGGGTTCCCCTAGGGGTATATACTTCCTTTCTGTGGCAGGATGAATAACCTAAACATCATCTTTACTGTAGATATGTTCCTAGTGGCATTTAGGGGTGGGCTTCCATACTTTGTTCTCCACACCACACCATATTTTCCAAAAGTTATAGCAGTTCTGTGTTATGGGATTCTGAGTCCTTGCCTAGATATAAATCAAAGTTATACATGCTTTTCTTTAAGATTATTGTGCTTTACAGTATAGCCCCTATCTTAGTCAGCTCAGGCTGCTATAACAAAGTACCAGAAGTTTATTTGTTAAAGTTCAGAGGCTGGAAGTTCCAGCCTCCAGAACGCCAGCGTGGTCGAGTTCTGACGAGGACCCTCTTCCAAGTTGCAAACTGCCAATTTCTCATTGTACCTTCACATAGCAGAGAAAGCTGGCTAACTTTCTAGCCACTTCTTATAAGGGCACTAATCCCATTCACGAGGGCTCTATCCTGGTGAGCTAATTATCTAAAAGCTCAACAACTGAATACCATCACATTTGGATTATGAACATATGAATTTTGGGGAACACAGACACTCAGTCCATTGAACTCCCTCAGTAAAGAAGTTGATAAAGAAAAAGATAAAATGGGTAATATTCAGAACATAACAGCCTCCTGAACCATCAGGGTTGGTAGTTTCTTTCTGTCTGCTTTGCTTTTTGTTCTTCTGTCTTCAGTGGACAAGGCCAGATTAAGAATTTCAGAGGTGGAATAACCTACAAATATTCCTGTTTCCTTTTATTTATTTTTGCCACTACTGAGCTCTTTCCATAAGCACTTGCTTAGTCTGAATATCATTTAATCATTCCATGCGACTGTGTAAAATTTAGAGGGACTTTTGCTAATACTGCTGTGGTAAGGCCATGCCTTCCAGACTGGGGGATAAAATGGGACAGAGCAAAAGGCTGTACTTGAACTTGAGCCTAAACTACTGTTACTTTTTAAGTAAGTAGCATTTTTGGATGGGAAGTATGTGTTTATACATGTGTGTGGAGGGAGAAGAGGGATTATTTGATACTTGATTATTCGCTAATAAAATGATTAGATTCTAAACAGAAGGGAAAGGGAGTGAACGTGAAATTCTGGAACTAACACCTATGATCCTGCAGCTACCTACTGAAAAACACTGCCCAGAAGGCTTTTTGTATATCAGCAAAGGCAAACGCTAACCAAGTATTTGGAATAACGTGTCATTAGTGCTTATGGGCAAACACCAGAGAGGCTAGTGCAAAGGAACTTAATTTAGGGCCCCAAAGGACATTTCGTCTGAAATCTGAAAATGAATAGGGAATCATGTGTGGGAAAGAGGCCCAAGGCACACAAAGCCTATGTGATAGTCTGGAAGCAAGGGGGGCTTTGAGTGGAGGAGCAGAAAGAAGCTTTCTATGGTCAGAATGTTTATGCTCCCGCAAAACTCATATATTGAATTTCTCACCCCCAAAGTGATAGTATTAGGAGGTGGGCCCTTTGGGAGGTAATTATACCATGTGGATGGAGACCTTATGAATGGGATTAGTGCCCTTATAAAAGAGGTCCAACAGACCCCTCACCCCTTCCACCACATGAAGACACAGCAAGAAGGCACTATCTATGAGCCAGAGAGCTAGCCCTCACCAGACACCAAATCTACCTTGATCTTGGACTTCTCAGCCTCCAGAATTGTGAGAATAAGCTAAGCAGTTTATAGTATTTTGTTATAGCATCCCAAAGAGACTAAGGCAAAGCTCTATCACATAAAGAATGAGGTTGAATGCCATAAGCTGAGCCATGTCCAATAGCATAGACTTATCGGCCATGAATGTTGGTCCATTCCAAATATGAGTACCTTCTGGTCAAGGGAAAGAGGTCTCTTATTCTGCCTCATTTTATAATCTATCAAGAAAAAGTGTTTTTCCCCAGGTGTTTCTCTGTCTGTGTCTCTGTCTCTGTCTCTCTCTGTCTTTGTGCAAGTCAGCTTTTAGATGTCTACTCTTCTTACCTACAGTGTTATTCTTTTCTATCCATCCTTGGGCTGGTTTCTGATTGCTCAACAGCTGGTATGTCCCCTGTATATTAGGTTTGGGTTCTTATCTGGTACTTCTTTGTTCTCATCTTGCTAGACCACAGTCATGCTCAGATGCTCAAAATACATGAGAAAGGCAGCATTCCACATGTGTCTCAGGAGAAGTTACTCAACTGCTCTGTGCCTAATAAAACAAATATAATGATAGTCCTTTTACTTAAAGTTGTTGTTAGGATTAACTGAACTGTTTTATATAAAGTAATTATAGTAATAGCTAGCACATAGTAAGCACTCAATAACTATTATCTCTAGTTATCTGTGGAGCATATCTATTGTTTTGTGCTTGTTCAACATCCATTCCCACTTCTAATAATAGCACTAATATGTACTTTGGAGAATACTTCTCCCCACTTTAAATCCTTGTCCTGGGATCATGTGGGCACATGATCTAGTCTGGCCAGTCATAATCATAATGATTCATTCATGAATAGATTTGGCCCACTCCAAGTCAATGAAACTCTATCCCATGGCTTTTTGCCAAAACAGCTGGAAAAAAGAGACTGTTTATACTAACATTGCTAGATGGAGTGAAATGTAAATTCACCAACATGGGATTTCCTTTCTAAGAATGAAACTAAGATAGAGCAAAGCAAATCTGAAGGATGGAGACCAGCAGATCCTGATAATCTTTTTTGAGCACCTACAAACACCTAAGAAAACATCTCATTTACATATTTTGTTAAATTAGTAAAAACCTGTATCTGATTATGTTGTCAGTTTAAGCAAGGTGTCTTTATCTAAAGGAGTTTGAACCCACTGACTTTATCTAAGAGCTTTCCGATTTGCAGGCTGCTCAGGAAGACACGGGCGTACAGTGTTTCTCAAGTTGAGTCAGGGGAACACTGCTGAGCATACACTTCATATTTCTTCACAAAGGAAATACCTTTCTGTTCTTAAGTCAGCTTTGGCCTATGGCTCCAACAACTCAGAACACTTGCAACCTACCAGAAACTTCTGCTCCTGGTTTTCCCATGCCCTGGGTCCTTTTGTTCTCCTGGGTTATGTCAGCCTTTCTAAGTTAGTTTTGTTTGTCTCTTTGTTTTTCCATTTCAGGGTAAGAAATCCACGCCATTTGTAGCCATTTCAGTGATCTTTCTTGTTGTCCCTTGCACTCCTCAACACCAGTGTAATCTTTCTTAGATCAAAGGAGGAAAATGTTTTATCCAAACTTCAACTAAGACATCAAAAGGATGGTTTGGGCCACCATAGAGGCTCAAATGGACTCAAAGGGAAATGAGGAACATGAAGAAATCCTAAAAATACAACCAGAGTTATGAGAAGAAACCACTGATCTATGTGAAATGGGGACTGAGATGGGTAGGCAGGTCAATTCGTTATGGAAAATTAACAAGAAATCTACCTGTAGTATTCTGCTGGAGCAAAGGTAGAAGAAAATATATCTAGCATTTGCATCAAAAAGGTAAGCATACTTGAAGGTGGGCAGATAAGTCCAGAAACTAGAAAGTACTAAAATCAGAATCAGTCAAATTAATGGTTGTACTTCACTCAGCTCTGTTCACCGGGCTAGTGAGGAGAAGAGTCTTGCTTTGTTTACATGACATCTAAAAGGATACAAACGTATATACTTACAGTCACTCATAATCCTGGTTCTGTGTTTTAGTATTTCTTTGTGCTCTTCTTTTCTCTTTGAGTCCTTTTGAGCCTCTGTGGTGGCCCAAACCATCCTTTTGATGTCTTAGCTGAAGTTTGGATTAGCTAGCTACCTCCAAAAATTCACACTCCCTTCTCCATAATGAAAGATGTACCTGGGAAGGGGCTGCCCTGCCAAGACCGCCTTTCTTGCATTCCTTATAGTTGTGTACAGCCACAGGAAGAATTTTTCTTTCATTAAGAGCCGTGGAGTCATTGTGACCTGGATTTGAGTCCCTGCTCTTCTACCTACAAACTGAGCTACCTTGGAGAATGTCCTAAACCTCCCTGACCATCTATATCTCTAATATAGAGATGATTATCATCATTGTGCTGACTCAGAGGACTATTATCAGAACTAAACATGAGACTGAATATAAAGATATTTTGTAAATATGAAGTGCCACAAAAATAATAATTATGCATATTAGTATTATTATCATCACTGCTATTATTTGGTGGGACAAATATCAAAGTAGAGACTCAAAAGAGTACAATGAATCTCTATCATGCAGATTGTTTTATAACTCGCTGTATCAGTGGGCACATTCTTTTCAAAATGACAAAAACAATACATCAGAGATTTGAATCATTCTTTTCCCAAGGGGAAGGTCCTGAGTTTATGATGATTGATTGTGACCTTGAAAATATAATTATTTCCATGGTACCGAAAATGCAATTTATTATTTTCTGTATTTAGGACAGGTGGAGGAATTTCACACTGACCTCCAGAAGCAGTACGAGGGCACTTGCATTTCAAAATACAAATGAGACCATTGCAGATGCATAGAGCCAGTTCTCTAACTGTGCCTTGCAAATAGATGCAAATGTTCTCCATAAAATGTCTACGTTTTAATCACAGAGGTTATTTATTGTTGAACCTTTTCAATCAATGAAGAGAAAAACCAAAGGGATCACCCATGCCTAAATATTTCCAGCTGGGTTTGGTGTGACTTCACAAGAGACCTTCTATATTTCAGACTCTAAAAGGCTGACAGAACAAATTAAAAGTTCCCAGTATTTACCCTGACTATATATAAATACATGGTGTCAGACATTTGGGGGTAGAAAGCTTAAGTTCAATATTTACTAGCTTTGCTTTCTCAAATTTAACAACAACAGTACGACTCATTTTTTAATCTGTAAATTGGGAACACTACTATCTTCTTTGAAGACTTATGTCTGTAATGATCTCTATGCAGAATAGATATTTAATATATGGTAGCTACTATAATTAGCATTTCCAAATTTGAAAACCAAAAAGACAAATTACTTTACATTGTATACCTCTGTCTTTTCCCTAAACAAGAATATGTTTTACTTTTGTAACCTTGCAATAAAGAATTGTACTTTTCTGTGTCTTCTTTAGGCACTATGCAATCTGACTCTACCTAATAGATCCACTTTGCAGAGTTTTTGTACATTTCCATCTAGCTCATTCTCTCTAAAGTGTGGAATTTCCTTTTACACAGATCCCTGAAGTCCCATCCATTTCATACGCTACACATTCTTGACTCGACGATCTTTTTCTTGCAATTTCTCCAAAATTTTCCCCAACCCAAATTCTCTTCTCAATTTTTTATGCCTGTCCATGTTTTACACATCTTTTGAAGCACAGATTCAATGTTTCTGACTGTAACAAAGCCCCAACTCTCCCTTAGGGACGGACAGTAATGGAATGAAAACAAGAGATTGTTTAGAGCGTACAGTAGAGGCCAGTGTGGTAGAAAGAATAACGACCTTCTGAAGATGTCCATATCCTAATGCACGGAACCTGTGGATATTTTAGATTACAGGGCAAAGGAGAATTAAGGTTGCAGATGAAATTAAGGTTATTGATCAGCCAATTATCCCAGATTATCTGGGAAGCCTCAAAGTAATCATAAGAGTCCTTAAATATTATAGAAGAAGGCAAAAGAGTCACTGCCATGATAATCACCAGGGTCCTTAAATATGAAAGAGGGGCCCAGAAGAATCAGGGTCAGAGTGATGCACTGTGAGAAAGACTTGACTCGCTATTGTTGATTTTGGGATAGTACACAACAAATATTGTTACCCAGTCCCTTGTTTTTTCAAGTCCCCTGGACATTCTATTCTGCAGTTTAAAATATTCGTTTACTCTGGAATTTCAGTCTTATCTCTATAATTTGACAGGGAATGTTGTCCTCTATTATTGAATAAGCATGACATAGCATTTAGAAAATGGGCTTTGACGTTTACTCCACTGTATTTCATTCCCTTGCATCCCCTCAGCCCCCAAAACAGTTTACTCTCTGGCATTAATTCTCTTAACCTCTATTTCATCATGTGTGAGATGATATTCAATAAATGACAGATAGCTATTATGTTTAGCTCTTCTATGTGCATTAATATATGTCATGGTTTTAGTAGATGCCAGTACATGCTCATTGAATCATTCATTCATTCATCAATTATTCAACATTATGAAAGTTTTATGTAGTATCTGGATAGCACTGTCATATTTGTTTCATTCTTTTGTGATATACTTTGGCATTGAAACAAATCTGAGCTTTAAAGACAGCTAAACATGAGATCAATGGAAAAAATAATAACTTTGAGAGAGAAAACTTAGGTTATAATTTTATGATTTGTAGATACCAGCCATAAGGCTATATTTTTATGTAGTCACTCTTATATAGTCTTCTATGTTCAGTTTTCATATCTCTAAAGTAGAGAAAACTTAATGGGTTGTAGAGAAAATTAAAGCAATTGTATAAAAATTCCTAATGTAGAACCTGGTGCACAGTAGGTGCTCAACAAATGATTTGTATTGTTATTTTTATCATCATTATTATTAAGATTGAGTTATAAATGCTTAGGAATAACTATCATTTTTAAGATTGGTCATCATTATCATTATTAACAAAATTATATTGTGTGGCTCATACTTTCTAAATGCTGAACTCAAAACCCTTGTTCTAGGAGTTGATGTAATCCCATTGCAACATGTCAAACTTTGAAAGAAAATAACAGGCTTGATTTGTACACATATTGGCTAAATCCTGAAGATGATAAATGATTTTCATTAAAATTCACCCTACTTACGTAAACCCAAATAGTGTATGCAGTTAAACCTTCTGATAAATCAAAATAGTCTATGTGAAAGCTGAATACAAAACAGAGGTCAGAAAAGTGAGACTGGTTAATCAATTCATTTGCATACATATTTAGACATTCTGTTTAGTTATCCATCAAGCCATCAAAAAAATATAAATCTTTGCTTCATGTTCGTTTTACCTTATCAGACACTATGTGACCCTGGACTAGGAAAGCAATAGATCATCACCAACAGTATTTATTTAACCGTCACCATCTGCATAGGAAAATAAAGAACCCACCTTCCAATAATGCCAAGAGCCTCCAGAAAGTTGTTTTCTTCCTTCTGGACTGATCAAGTCCATAATTTTAACCTCCACTCCTGCAGAGAGAGACAGTAGACAAATTCATAGACTCAGTTTCTTATTCTTTCCACACTATAGGTCTGAATGTCCATTTGATTTTATGATACTTATATCTAGAGGATCTAGTATCATTCTGATTTTCTGTTTTCAATTTCCAGGGCTGTCATTCCTCCATTTCCCAAGCTCCAATTGCATAGATATATTTCAGTCTAATTTTATCTTTTCCTTAATAACAATTGGCCATCACCCTTAGCAGTTCCTTCTTCTAAACATCAGTTACACTGCTTCTTTATTGCCTCTGCTAACTTCCTTGGAGGGTCTTTAACACTTAATAAAATTACTTCTGAAGTGGCCACCTAATCTTTAGCTGTGACATCCTATTTTCAGAAAATATGTACACAAGTAGCAAACTCAAATGCTGGGGCCAGGTAGATGCTGCAAGGAGTGAAGCCAGTTAGGATATAAGTACACTTTGCACATGTATTCATTTCCACAAATACATGTGGTCTGGTTTATTTTCTGAAAGTCTATGCTTTTTTCCAATTTTTATCACTTGCCAATTAAATTTTTTGTTTATTAACTTAGAATGTTAAATAGTACTAAAATTGTTAAAAAGAAAAATGGTAGTTCTCTGTCCCACGTTTTTCACTCCTGATATGTTTTCCCCCAAAGACAAATCTTTTAGTAAATTTACCTGTTCCGATTGGCATTTACATCTGTGTTTCCTAAGAACATTCTTATATTACCTTTCTGATTATATAATTTTCCACTAATATTATACCCTGGAAGAGGATGTTTGGCTTTCATAGTTTTCTCCAAGACCTACGTTCACATCTTTCTTATACAATTAGTGCAGTGGTTTTCAAATGTTAGCATGTTTCAGAATGAGCTGGAGGGCTTAATGAAACACAGATTGTGGGCCTCATTCTCAGAGTTTCTGATTCAGTAGTTCTGAAGTGGGACTCAACAATTTGTATCTCAAATGAAAGTAATGTTGCCCTCACAATATCTCACAAGGTTCCAACATTGCTGTTCTCAGACATACTGCGAACGACTGAAGTTTTACATCATCGTTATTTGTAAAATCGTCATTTTACAAAAGTTGTTGTTTTGATGACCCAGATATTGTCCGGACCTGTGTCTCATAGTGTACTAAAATTATATTTCCATTATTCTGTAACATTTTCTTATTCCTGTAGTTGATAACTGTTTTCATATTTTTATTTCCAAACTTTCTAACAGAACTGACATTTCTCAAGTGTTCAAAGACATTTAATATGAAACAGAATATTTAATTTACTTGGATTCCATACTTGCAAACAGCAAAATTTTAAAAGGGTCAAAGTATCTTGTAGTAGCATATTCTCGAATTTTCATTTATGATTCAGAAAATCCTATTTAATGCAAATGATAATAAAGTGATAGTATATGTGTTTGGTAATTTATTTCATTTTGGAAGCATCTCATCTAAAGTCATATGTATATAGTGTGTGTATACGTATATATGTATACATTTTTTGCTTTATTCTCTTTAGACCTTTATCATAATTTTCTTGTTTATATCATAAAGAAATATTCATTGCTTCGCTCCTGGATTGGATCTTTTTCCTCTGGGTCCTATTTCTTGATCCTTTATGGTTTTCACTTTCATTTTGTCAAAGCATATCCTCCATTACCTTTCCTAAAACTGGTTCCTGTATCAACATATCTTTATTATATCTACACATTTGATTGCTAGCTTGGCTAGTTGTACATTTATAGGTTAGAAATTATTTGCTCTCAGAATTTTTGAAGTGCTGCTTCCTTTTTCTCTTTTAGTATCACTATTGAGAAATCTGATACCATTTTTATTCTGGAAACTTTGTATATGATGTATATGTGTGTGTGTGTGTGTGTGTGTGTGTGTGTGTGTGTGTGGTGTATGTGTTATACTTTATGATCCTTCGGATTAATGCTCCTTCAAGAAATTTGTCCCTGACTCCATGTGGCCCCAGTGGAGTTGCTGATGACAAAATCCTGCCTCTATCTTTAGGATGGGGTGAAGGATCCAGGCTGGCTGATGAAGCAGTGTTCCTATACACCAGATCTAGGAATACATGCATGACCCAACATGACCAGCCTTGTTGTTGTGTGGAGATTAGAAGAAAGTCACCTTTCTGATGGTTTTATAAAAATGAGAGACTATGAAGTTCCTACCACTGGTGGTCGACATGCTCACCAAGTGGCAAAAGCTTTTCTCAGAAGAAAGCTAAATGGAGACAAAGAGAAAAATCCAGCTCTAATGACATATTTGAGTCCCTGAATCCATTCCTGTCCTTTCTCAATCCATGAGACAGCAAATTTCTTTTTTACTTAAATGTGTAATTCATTTTCCGGCATTCGGAATAGAGAAAGCCTGGAAGAATGCACTTTCCACCCACTTCCTGGACAGTCATTTATGTCACTAAACAGAATATTTAATGCCCTTGGATTCCATACGTGCAAACAGTACCATTTTAAAAGGATTAAAGTATTCCATAGTAGTATGTTCTCAAATGTTCATTTGTAATTCAGTAAAGCTTTTTAAATACCAGTATAAACTCAAAGCTGAAGTGATGGGAGGGGGGAGGAGGGGACGGGTATATACACACACGTAATGAGTGCAATACGCATCGTCTGGGGGATGGACACACTTGAAGCTCTGACTCAGGGGCTAGGATGCCAAGGACAACATATGTAATCTAAATATCTGCATCCCCATGATATGCAGAAAAAAAAAAGCTGAAGTGATAATCATGCTACACAGTATGTTTGGTAAACTCTAAAGGCTATTAACAATTATTCATACTCTTTTATTTGTTATTATAATTTTATTAATATTACTATGATTGTAATGCCACAGAATTATTATTCTTCATGCATTCTATGGGTTAGAGCATATGACATACTGATCAGTGTGTCTACTGTCACATCACTTTTACTGTACCATCATTTATTAATGTGAATAATATCATCATATAAACCAAATTCTATGACAGGCCATTATGTATCTGGAAAGCTTTGTCATAGCCAATCATGATGCCACATGTCCCCCTCGCTGTTCTTACTCTGTTGAACGTTTTACTGCCTCCACTTTGTATGCCCTGCCTCTTATCCCTTCAATCATAATCTTACTTTAATTGCCTCTTCTCTGGCAAATACAAACATTATCTTCCTTACTCCTGGAATTAATAACTTTTTTGATGGCTTATCATCTTTTTTGTTCTCCAGTGCACCTTTTCCAATTAAAATGGAAATTAAATGGAACTGAATAAGACAACCAAAATCATGTATGTGTCATTTGGTGGATTTGGATTCCATTGAGTGCTAATCAGAATTCTTTATATGTGAGCCTTTTCCCTATTTATTGTTTCCCAACATATAACATATGCTATGTAGGTATACACACTCACAGATTAATAAATAGGTAGGGAGGTACATCCTGGAAGGCTTATTACTCATTGTCATTATCATTTTTCAACCCTGAGTTTCCTAATTCATTTTAACTGACAATTTGATTTTTCTCTTTTGTTTATTTATATTTTTCATTTGTCTCAGTCTTTTCTGTTCAAATATAATTCTTAATTCCTCCATTTTTATGTTTATTTAGTTTCATTTGTGAGAACGCAAAGGCTGCCGGAGAAGTGTTCTTCGTTCGATCTGTCAATGTCCTTCTCACTGCCCCAACCATTCCCCTCCCAGGCACAAGGTCTCACTGCTGATCTTCTGACATTCCCGTCTGCAGGATCAGAGAGGCTTTGACTCCTGAGCCAATCTTGACCACAGCAGGATGGATATAAACTGCTTCCGTATGGGCTTATTCTCTTCCAGATTGAAGAAAGTCCTAATGGCAGGTCACCTTCCTAGACCTGGGAGGCCACTGACATCCCCTGTGTTCCTTCTCCATTTCCCTTACTTTCACGGTGGTTGAAGGCATGTGACTGCAGGGTTGATTCCAGCATAATGCTTTGCTTTCAGTGCCCTATATTATAGACTAGAATTTTGACACTTCCTTGTTTACATTTCACAATAACTTTTGCTGTCTACCCCCTTCACATATAATGTTAGTTGATTGCTTTTGTCCTTTTAATAATATATCATGAATATTTTTTGAATCAAAAAATGATTTCTCTGTTAGTCAGCTCAGACTGCCATAGCAACATACCACAGACTGAGTGACTTAAACAACAGAAATTTATTTTCTCAGTTTTATTGGGGCTAAAAGTTCAAAATCAAAGTAGTATCAGGGTTGGTTTCTAGTGAGACCCCTCTTCCCAGCTTGCTCATGGCCTCCTTCTCACTGTCTCCTCATAGGGACTTGTCTCTATTTGCATGTAAAGAAAGAGATCTGGTGACTTTTTCTCTCACGGCAGAGACACCACCAATCCTATCAAATTAGGGTTCCATGTTTATGACCTCATTTAACTTTAATTACTTCCCTAAAGGCCTTATCTCAAAATATACTCATTGAAGTTTAGGGCTTCAACATATGAATTTTTCAGCAAACACAATTCAGCCCATAAAAATTTCTTTAACGCGATTTGTAATAGTTGCAAAATTTTTAATTGTACTAGTATAGCGTAATTTCCTTGAAAGATTCCATTTTGTATACTTGGGTCATGTCCAGTTAATTCTCCCTTTCTCCTAATTTTTTTTTTGAAATTACAAATAATGTTGGAATGAACATTCTTTCTCATGTATAATATTTTACATTATTTCCAAGTTCTTTCCTTTGAATAAAATATTCCTAGAAATAAAATTACTCAGTCAAAATAGTTTTAAGTTTTAAAATTCATTCTACCGAACACTTTCCAGACAGATCATACCAATTTATTCTCATAATAGTTGTGATCAGCATGTCCTTTTTCTTTCACTTATCAACACTGGGAATCAAAATTTTCTTTAACTATATGTCATTTTGATACAAGAAAAAGATTTTCTTGTATCAATTTTTTTTCATTTACTTTATTTAACTAGTAATGGAGCTCATCATACTTCAACTTTTCTCCTCTCAAGTGACTGGAGCTACTTACCTAAAACCTGTTCTATGGAAAAGGATTGGGTCACTCAATTGTACCTCCCTGATAGCAACCTTGCTAGTCCACTGGGACTCCCTAACATCATGTCTTGTCACCTGTGTAACCTTCACTACTTTATCCCTTTCATCTGCTGTTGGACACTTGGCTAGCTTATTTCTTTATGTCTTTGCATAAGCCATTCTATCTGTCAGGTATGGCCATTGCTGACTTAACTCACCTTTCTAAATTCTACTAATCCTGAAAAAACTAAGCTCAAAAATCACTTTCCGTGGAAGCCTTCCCTGATTTTCCCATTCTTATTAAAGAGCCAATTTCCCCAACTCCCAATTCATGTATCAACACAAAGAGGATGGCCAATAAATAGTAAATGATAGTATTATTATTATTGTTATTATCATACTCAGTACACATCACAGAACTTCT
>NW_012149352.1:225401-250672 GCF_000956105.1 Propithecus coquereli
TTATTGTTATTATCATACTCAGTACACATCACAGAACTTCTAACAATGTCTATAATACAAAGTGGTTTTTTTTTTTTTTTTTTTTATCTTTCTCTGTGTCTTTTCCATTAGACTGACTACCTGGTCCTTGAAGACAAGGTTCATATTTTGTTTAGCTTTCAAATCATAGGGCATAACAATAAATTTGTTTAATCAATTAATAAATGAACAGTGTATAGGAGGACTCTCTTGGTTTAAAGTCCTACTATCAAGGTTAGCTCCGTCCTTGCCTCTCTTTCAACAAATTTGACCAGATTTGAAGACATTATGACCCTGAATTCACTTGCTCAGGAACTCGATACTTGGTTTATGTTAGTTCTTTCTTCTATAAGCCAGGGGCCCACTTCATATTCATATATTGGTTTTTAAAATTTAAACAGACTTTTCAAAAAAAATTAGAATAGTTTTAGATTTATAGGAAAGTTTCAAAGTCCACATAGGTGTCACATAGCCTCTCAAACTTCCTCTATGTTTTTTTTTTTTTTATTATGGTGGCATATTCATCACAATTAAGGAGCCAACATTGGTACATTATCATCACTGTACAGTATTAGGATTTCACCATTTTTGCCTAATGCCTTTTTCTTTTTAGAATCTTTTCCAGGTGTCACATTACATTTAGTTGTCATGTCTCTTTAACCTTCTCTTGTCTATGAAGTCTATCAGACTTTACTTAGTTTTAATGATGTTGACAGTTTTAAGTAACACTGGCCAGGTATTCCATAGAATGTCCTAAGTATGTATTATTGTGATGTTTTTCTCTTGCTTAGGGTATCTTAGTCCATTTCCATTACAAAATACCGTAAACTGGGTACTTTTTAAACAACAGAAATTTGTTTCTTACAGTTCTGGAAGTTGGGAAATCCAAGATCAAGGCACTCATAGATTTGGTGTTTGGTAAGGGCCCTCTTACTGGTTCATGAACAGCTGTTTTGTTGCTATGTCCTCACATAGAAGAAGGGACAAAAAATCTCTCTTGGACTTCTTTTACAGGGGCACTGATCTCATTCATAAGGGCTAGATCCTAATGACCTAATTAATAACTTCCTACTACCATTGCCTTGAGAGTAATATTTCATCATATAAATATTGAGGGCACATAAACATTCAGATCATAGCGCTGGGTTTATAATTTTTTTGGAGGGAGACAAAACAAGGTGAACTATCATTCTCATCTCATCATATCAAGGGTACATATTATTAATATCAAAACCTAGCTTCCTGACCCCACGGCTAAGGTAGTATTTGCAGATTTTCTCTACTACAAAGTCACTTTTAACTGCTATTTATTGACTCATGGATAATAATTTGTATTATAGTCCAATACTATATTAATGTTTTTGTTGTTCAAATTGCTCCAGCTTTGGACATCAGGAGCAATTTTAGGTTGGGTCTCATGTCTCTATGATATGTTCTCATCCTTTTTGTTTTTTGAGACCTTCTAAATTTCTGGCAACAACAAAATTCTTCAGAATCATTTTGTATATTTCCTGTTCCAGCTCTGGAATCAATCATTTCCCCAAGAAGATCTGATTTCTTTTCTTAGACAATGATATAAGAACCTAAGATGCTATGTTTTCTCTCACATCATACTGGTTTTCTGGGTTGGATAGCAAGACATGCCATTACCACATCAAAAATCTGCCCACTGCCCACATTTCTCACTCCTGTCTATAATCACCCTAGTGCTCTGTCCTTCAAAAAGGACTTGCTGGCACTAATGAAGAAAAACCTGCATTAGTTATAGCCATAGGTCCCTAAGCCTTGCCCTATACTGCTGCCCATGCTGACTCTTACCTACAAAGCTAGGCTGACTTCCTGTTTTGCCCACATCATTGTGAGTTTCATTCAGTTTATTCTCACTTAACTTCTCTTCCCTGTCAGTCCAAATTATGACTGAGTCCCAGTAACTTCATCTTAGATTTCCTTTGTACAGTAATGGGCAGCACTGCCATCCTTGTGGGTCCTGGCTACAAGGTGGACATTTCCAGAAGCTTTACATAAACAAGACTACCCTGCAATTACAACAACTAAGAGTGTCCTCATGAATTAATTTGACCAAATTTATAGGAATTATAAATCTAGACACTTTTCTGTTTTATGGTCGTGAAAAGATCTCTGAATAATAGTGTTTTCTAAAGGTAGGTATACAAAATTTGAAGCAGCAAACTGAAATAATAGGACAGTTGATAGTGTTCTTAAAAATTTTAGGTTACTGTTTTGTTATAGCTTCATATGAATTATGGTCATAGATTAAATAAAATTAAATATCATCTAACAAAAGTGATAGTGCCCAATAGAAACTTAATAATTATGCAAGATTTCAATTATTCCTAACATGTCCTTTCAGAATTTCTATGAAGTATGAGCTAAAGCTGCAGTTCCCAATCCCCAGGCTGCAGACTGGTACCAGTCCATGGCCTGTTAGGAACTGGGCTGCACAGCAGGAGGTGAGCAGTGGGCAAGTGAGTGAAGCTTTATCTGTATTTATAGCCACTCCCCATCGCTCACATCACCGCGTCAGCTCTGCCTCCTGTCAGATCGGTGGCGGCATTAGATTCTCATAGGAGTGTGAACCCTACTGTAAACTGCACATGCAAGGGGTGTAGGCTGCACTCTCCTTATGAGAATCTAATGCCTGGTGATATGAGGTGGAGCTGAGGCTGTGATGCTAGCCCTGGGGAGTGGCTGCAAATACAGATTGTCATTAGCAGAGAAGTTTGACTGCACAATAAATGTAATGTGCTTGTATCATCTCAAACCCATCCCCTCCCCAGTCTGTGGAAAAATTGTCTTCCATGAAACCAGTCCATGGTGCCAAAAAGATGAGGGACCACTGAGCTAAAGGACATGCCTCAGTGTTTTTGTGGACAGCTATCAGAACTAGGCAACTTCCAGTTGTCTATTGTAGTTCACATAATGATAAGATCATTTATATCCAACCCTTTACCAACTGATGCTTTATCTGGAATTTTCTATATCTTGGGGAGTTGCATGTTATAGTTGCTTTAAAATCGTCCAACATTACTTGACTTACCTCTTTAAAATTGACTATAATTTTATTCCAAAATTTTATATTGTTTGCTAAAAGAAGTAGTTTGATTTTATTTAAGTCAGTCAATTTCAGTAAAAAGAAAGATAACCACACACATTTGACATGTACAGAAGTTGGTCGTAGAAGCATGTACTTGAGTTAAATGCCAACTGCTGAAATTGGATCAAAAGATTCAAATTTCAAAATGTACACCTAGTTCCTTATTTAATAGAATGGATCTATTTCAAATAAAAGTCATAACTGAATTTTAAGAGAGATGATTGATTTTTATCAGCTTGGACATTGATCTTGTCCTTTTCCTCCTGGGAAGTTGCAATGATGAATTTTTGTTACCCTTCAATAGATAGTTTTCACGTAGTTCCCGAAATGCCCCATAGGAGGAATGTGCAGAAGCAACAAAAATATTATTATGAAATGAAGATTTATTCTCTTATAACATTGTATAGAAGTTTCTGACTCATTTGTTTGAATACAAATAAGTCTTCTCCAGAGAGAACTTCTTTTAACATGATTTCAGGAGCCAGGCTCGAATCCAGAGTTCCAATCCAGGTCCCTTCACTTACCAGCTCTGTGACTTTGAGCAAGTTACCCAACTTCTCATCTGACAAATGAAGCCAACGCAAATGCTAATATTAATAGCTTTGTAGACTTGTGGTGTCTTTTACTGGCGCTTACATGTAAAGCACTTAGCACAGTGCCTGATACACGGGAAGTGGTCAATAATTGTTAGATGCTGGTATTTACTCACATAGGAGTTCAGTGATAGTTTTTTGCATCAACTTGACTGGCTCTGGGTGCCCAGATATTTGGCTGAACATTATTTTGAGTGTTTCTGTAAAGTTGTTTTTGTTTTTGGATAAGATTAACATTCAGGTTAGTAGACCGAGTATAAAGCAGATTGCTGACAATAAGGTAAGTGGGTTTCATCTAATCAGTTGAAGGCCTGAATAGAACAAAAGTAAATTTGCAAGTAAGAGATCACCTCTCCTGCTCGACTACCTTTAACTAAGAGATTGGCTTTTTCCTCCCTTTAACTCAAACTGAAATATCAGCTCTTCTGGGTCTCAAACCTGCTAGCCTTTGAACTAGAACTACACCATTGGCTCTCCTGGGTCTCCAGCTTGCTGACTCACCCTGCAGATCTGGGGACTTGTCAACCTTCATGATCACGTGAGCAGCTCCTTCATTTTATATACATATATAAAAATGTGTATGTGTGTGTGTGTGTGTGTGTATGTGTGTGTGTGTGTGTATTGACTCCATTTTCTCTAGACAACCCTGAATAACATTAAGGTAAAATAGAGAAAAAAAGATGAGATGTTAAAAAGCCCAAGTGTGCTAATTTCTGATTTCTGTGTTCTCTTCCACTGTCATTATTCCACCCTATGTTGACTGTCAGTGTCACGCGGTCATTAAAGTGCAGCGGCGTTGGTGTAAATGTATAATTGGCGGAGTCCTTATTGCTGACATGTCAATATTTAACTTGCATTAACCTTTCCTTTGAAGCTGACAAATTGTGCATCTGTGGCTTGTTCAGTCTAATTTTTCATGTCATTGCCTTGCAGAGCACACAGATTTATAATGTCTCCACGTGATGGATGCAGGTCCTCCTTTGCCTTGGAGAAGGGTTTCAACCCACTTAGAGTATCCATGGGTTTATTTGTTTATTTCCAGTTCCACCTACCACCTATTTTTAAAGGCCCTCCCAGAGGCCCACATTTTGAGGACGAACGGAAGGGTACCCCTGTCAGCAATCATTAACACGCTGCTGCTGAGGGGCCTACGCATTGTTCTGGCCTGTCTCACACAGAACAGCCTTCGCCTGTGTGTGCATGTTGTCGCTAAGCGTTTGTTGACAGAAAATGAAGACTGGCAAAGGCAAATTAGGTCAGAATAGTGTGTGGGAAGCAAACTGACATTCTTGTCAGTTTTGCCTAATCTCTAAAACAGAACTGACAGAGTTATAATTTCCTAAGGACGTGGACAGCTGAGACTTAAACTCTATGCGTTTGCGTGTTGTTGTTTAATTTATTAATGGTCCTTTCTCCCACTCCCCACAAGCTTTGGACATAAAGAATGGGCAGATGTCCAAGAATTCCAATCCGGAATGCTATGGATTTGGGACTGAGGGAGGCTTAGCAGTGCTGAGTCATCGCAAAGGTGTTCACAGTTTGTTTCTGAGACGGGTTTATGTAAAGATCAACCAGGGTCACCTGCTAGCAATCATTCTCCTCCAAGTTCCACAGCACTGCACAAACTCCAAACCACTCTCTCCACACTTCAGTAAGCTGTTTTAGAGCAGCGGAGTTATCCAACCTCCCTGCAGCAAGCCCAGTAAATTTATATAAACTTATCTAAGATAAAGAATGAGAGCTGCCTGAACCATATATTTAGGGATGGGATGGTTATTTTAATTTACATTTATAGAAAATTTGAGGCAAACCCAGAGGAACTGACACTGAAATTTTCATCTCATTTTGGCAAAGTATTATTTACACGTGTGCTATTAAAATGTAGCAATCATTGGTCTATTTCCTGGATCTGAGATTAAACTCTAACATATTTAGAAAGTCTAAGATGATTTACGGAAATTAAAAATGGTTAATATGTGTGATCGAATAACACTCTATTTCACCACTTACATTGGCTCTGTCCTGTTCATAAGAACCCCAAAGCAAAACTGATGTTATATTTTCAATTACTACTTAAAATGTTTTACTTCTGCTTCACAATTTTTAAGCAACGTATATTATATAAACAAAACTAATAAATTCCAGGTCACAAAATAAAAAGTGGTCTCAGATCAATCTATGCCAATGCTAAGACTATATTGATAATCATATTTACAGTTAGGTTTTAGTTTAACATAATGAATTATGATAAATTTGTTGACCAAACAGAGATAGTCACTCCAAGCAAACAAATAAACAAACAATCATATTAGAGGGTAGATTCCTTTTTTTCCCACTTAGCCATAAAATCCGCTCATTAAACACTAACACTAGCCTATATAGTAGCCTGATATTTAAAATAGGTAGAAACAGAAAAACTGTAGCTGAAGCAGGGACTGTGTTCTAAAGCCAAAATCAAAAATATCCCCTTTGTCTAGCCAATTTCCTCCCTAGAGACTCTATACCAAGCAGTTTGAAAACTCTAGATTCCATTCAACTCTTGGTTTACAAATGAGAAAAATGATAGCTAGAGAGTATCAAGTGAATGACCCAATACCATACTTTGCAAAGCAGTGCCAGAACTAGAAATCAGATCTCCTGATTTTTAAGTCCAGTATCATTTTCATTAGAATAGGTCAGGTGAATTCCAATCTGTCACAAACTCTTATTTATTTATTTTAGAGACCAGATTCTGCTTTGTCACCTAGGCTGGAATGCAGTGGCATGATTATAACTCACTGCAACCTCAAATGCCTGGGCTCACTGAGTTGATCCTCCTGCCTCAGCCTCCCAAGTAGCTGAGACTACAGGTATGTGCCTCCATGCCCAACTAGCTTTTAAAATTTTTTTGTAGAGATGGGATCTTGCTATGCTGCCCAAACTGGTCAAGAGTTCCTGGCCTCAAAGTGATCCTCTTGCTGTGGCCTCCCAAAGTTCTAGAATTACAGGCATGAGCCACTGTGTCTAGCCACAAGTTCATTTATTTATTGAACTCAATATTTAGGGTACACCTATCATGTGCCAGGCACTATTCTATGGGCTGGGGATACAAACATTTTCAGTAAAAAAAATTTCTCCCTTCATAAGGCGAAGGAGACAGGCAATAAAAACACATATCACTATGCCATAAAATATTAGTTCTGTGAAGAAACAAAGTAAGATAAGTGTAAAGGGTATCAGGGGATGCAATGTCCAATGAAGTTGCCAGGGAAGGTCTTTTCCAAGCCGTGGTATTTGAGCAGACACCAGAATGGCATAAGGGAATGAGTTGTGGGGGAGAATATTCAATGCACAGTGAACAGCAGATGCAAATGCCCTGAGTTAGATTGTACTTGACACACTTAGGAGCAGCCAGAAGGTCAGAAGGGCTGGAATAAAATGAGGGGTGGCTGGGAGGAGGCCAGGCTGGAGAGGGAGCCATGAAGATCATTTCAGATTCACTTGACTCTGTTGGGAAGCCATTAATGATTAGACTTGAGTGAATGATATGTTTTGGCTTTCATTTTGAATAGAATTTTTCTTCCTATGGTTTGAAACCTAAACTTCAGAGCAGCAAAATCAGAAGTGTGCATATGTACTAACAAACAATAATGCCCCTTCTTTATGTCTACGTCACATCTTCTCCCTAACGTCCTCTACACCGTTAATTTAATTTCCACAATTCTTCTGAGAGATAAGTACGTCATATGGTATTAATCTCATTTAACATATTGGAAGTTGAGTTAGTAAAGTAGAAGATCAAGTATGTACTCATATTTCAAGGCCAGAACCTCACTACATAATAATGATTATTTTTTTCACTGATAGATTGGCAGAGTGCGAGTAGGAAGGGGAAGGAAATACGTTTTTGCTTAGAAAGGAAAGTGAAGATCAGCGGCTTTTTAATTTAATCAACACTTATTTGGTTTATGTTATATGCCGGGCACTGTATCAGGCTCTGGAGATACGGAATTGAAAAAGTCAGTCCCTTCACTGACAAAATTTACTCCAGGGCGTAATCATAACTATCTGCTTTTTAGTCCTTACTGATGGTAAGCCATTTAGAAGTGGTATATGCTTTAATGCTCCTAATAACCGTATGTTATAGGTACAATTGCAGTCACCTTTCAGTATCCCTGGGGGATTGGTTACAGGTTATTCCCATGAATACCAAAATCCACAGATGCTCAAGTTCCTCATATAAAATTTTCTTATAGCTATGCACATCCTCCAGTGTACTTTAAATCATGCCTAGATTACTTATACTACCTAATGCAATGTAAATGCTATGTAAACAGGTGTTATGCTGTATTGTTTAGAGAATAACGACAAAGAAAAAAAGGTTGTACATGTTGAATACAGACAGAATTTTTTTTCCTGATAATTTTGATCCATGGTTTGTTGAATCCACAGATACAGAACGCAGGATGCAGAGGGCCAACTGCATAATCAACATTTCACAGACAATGAAGTTAAAGAACAAAAAGATTAAAAAACTTATAAAAGTTACTCAGTGTATAAGTTGTGAGCTTTGGCATTCAAGCTCAAGGTGAACTCTAAAGTCTATTCTCCTAACTCTACGGTATTTTGGCTCTTTTAACATTTTGCGTGTTCTAATGCCTCTTGCATCCCTCCCTCATTCTTTGTATTTCTCTTTTTTTATCATAGCCTGTGAATTTGTGGTTCTCACCAAATGAGTTGGTGGAGATGGGGAACTTCAATGGGCTTGGGCTGATGTAGGCAAACAGGATACAGAGCACAGCATTATACTGACACACACACACACACACACACACTGACCCCATCCTGTTTGTTAGCTTTTCCTCAATTTTATAGAAATTTCCTATTTCACATTCTCCTGTTTGTGTTTTTCCAAAATTTTTAGACAATCTTAAAGTAATGCCATTGTCCCAGTTCTCTGGTTTTCCCATGGACACCCAGGATTAAGTATGCATTGCAGGACAAAATGGATTCTCAGACTTAGTCAATGGTCCCATAACTTAACCTGTCTCTTTTCCTTGCTAACCTGGATGGAAAGACTGTACTTTTCAGAATTTTATATGGCTAATTTGAGATGGAATATTTAAGAGCAGGGACCATGAGCCTGAGTCTAAACCAGCTACACTGCTTACTAGTTGTGTCTATTGTGGATAAATTATGTAACATTGCTGTGCTTCATTTTTCTCATTGGTAAATGGGAATAATAGCAGTACCTACCTCACAATGTCATTTTGAGTACTTAATAAATTGATAATGTAAAAATAAGTGTTGTTTAAGTGATTACATTATTTGAATTTAAACATCAAAAGTCCTTTCTAAAAATTAAGAGGTGTTTTGACCACAAAAGATATTTTTACTAAATAAAGTAATCACTTTTGTGAACTCCACAGGTCAGAAAGACCTTTTCTGTAATGGGCCAGAGAGTAAATATTTTAGCCTTTCCAGGACAAACTCAACTTTGATGTTGTAGCATGAATGAAGCAACAAGCAATAAGTAGAGAAATAATGTAAATGTTATTTACAAAGCAAATGGGCTGTAATTTGCCAATCCCCGGTATATGTAAATCTACTGGGTGCTCTGCTAGGTGCATCAGGTATTTCACTTCATTTCACTTTCAGAACAATACAATAAAGAGAGTGTTCTTATTCTCTTCCTATATATATCACCTATATATATTCCTATTCCTATACATACCTCCTATTTATTCCTATATATATATTCCTATATATATATGTATCTTCCTATTATATATGTGTGTGTGTGTATATATATGTGTGTGTATATATATAGCTTCAGAGAAATGGTGTAATTTTAGCCAAAGTTTTAGTATGTGCTAGAGCCTGTTTCAAACATTGGTTTGTGTGACCGCAGTCCAAGCTTAAACTATTCAGGTACCTTATCTCTTCAGATGGTGAAGTATTATAACTTAGTACTCTAAATGGAGTTGGCTGATAATTTTAGCCCTAAGATAACAGAGTTAGCTGAAGGAAGGGAGTAATCAAGCAGACAGCATTTATGTGGAGAAGAATGACCCATAGACTCGACCTCCATGTAATTAGTATTATTATAACCAACATTATTTATATGATTGTCTAGATATTTAACTAAAATGATTACTGATTGGCCTTGTAATCAGCTAAGCATAAAATCTTGTTTAAAATGGAAATTTTCCATATTTTTTCAATCTATAAAATTGGCCAATAGGAAGTACATCGATGGATTTTTTTTTTTTTTTTTTTTTTTTTGCGTATGTGCCATGTATAGCTCTATAAACTAAGAATAAAGCAGGGACTAGGTTGCTGTACTCAAAAAGTTTCCATTCTAATGAGAAGAAAAAGGCAATAAAATGCATCCAAAATAACATCGGGCAGCAAAACATACAGATATCTCTGTGAAGAGTATTCTATGCAGAGGGAACAAGTACAGAAATTCTGCAATGAAGGTGACTTGGAAAGTTCTCAGAATGGGAAGGTAATCAGAAGAGTTGGAGTGATGAACTGAGAGAAGGTAGTAAGCGAGATCAGAGTAGAGGATTTGGCTGTTATGAGCAAAAAGTGAGACCTTCTGATTTAAGTTTAAGTGAAGGAAGGAAAGGAGGGAGGAAGGAATGGAGGAAGGGAGGAAAAAAGGAAGGAAGGAAGGAAGGAAAAGGAAATAAAGGGAGAGAATAAACGAATAAATAAAAAATTCATACAATTGTGTGGAGAATAGATGAGGGGTCTGTCAACTGAAAAATGATGAGCTTCATAAACCTGGAAAGGAGAACTTTATTTCTCATAAAGTGTTGCAGTCTGCAAGGTGGCCAATCTGATAGACTGGGAAGCATAGCCTCTGACTAGAAGTTGGAAACAGGCACTTCCAGGGAAGAATAAAAGGAATAGGAATTTATACTGAGTGGGGTGACCAAATATACACTTTAACAAGCTGTAGGAGGAGTCATGAATATTTATGAAAGGAGAAAGATGCACATGGGCAACTGAGCTTCATGCCCCTTCATGGGTTGCATGTACAAAAAATGGCTGCATTAGTGTGATCTGAGGGTGGAGTTTTTGGCCCTCTGATAGCAAAAGGTAAAACAGAGGCTGTGAAGCCCTCTGTGTGTAGCCTCCATAGACTGACGAAAACCACTCCATGGTTGGTGGTCTCTTATCGGGAAGGAATGCTGGTTAGTAAACCCAAACCACAAAAGAGGAGACCAGTCATGAGGCTGGTTGAAATCAGCAGTGGAGTGAGTCTTTCCTAAGAGTTGGTTTCTGTTTAACCCTTAGGGAAGACAGACTAATGGTGATTAATAAGGGAGATGTATCCCATCCCATCATGGTCAGGAATTCAGTTTAAAGGTTTCTCTAGGGTCCCCTTGGCCAAGAGAGGGTACGTTCCATTGGTTGTGGGACTTAGGATTTTATTTTTATCTGTCAGGGCAAAGGTGGAAGCAGGATGAAGAGGAGTAATTAGAATGAAAGTTCTATTTGTGGGAAGATCAGTGAAGGAGGAATGTTACTTTTGAGGTGCACATTAAATAGCCACATAGGGATATAGAATACGTAGTTGGACATAAGAGTCTGTACTTCAGGATTTGGGGAGATGTGAGCATATTTGTCATTTGGAACCATTAGATATGATGACATCACCAAAGGATTAAATGTAGATGCAACAAGAAGTCCAGGGATCAGTCCTGGCAGGTGGTCATGTTTGGTAGCCTGTCTCTAGTTCCTTGAAGAAGAAATTAGCTAAGAAGCCACAGGGAATTTGGGATTAGAATTGTGACAGAGTTATTCCCTAAAAGCCAAGTGTATAAACTATTTGGAAGAGGATAGAGTATTCAAACAGGTACAATATCATTAAGTTGAGGGATATAGGAACTTAGAAAGAACTATTGAATTTAGTGAATGGGGGTCATTGATAATTGAATAAAGCAATTATGGTGGATGCAGTGGGAGGAAAACTCCCTGGGTTTAAGAAAGAATAAGAAGAGAGAAAATAGAAGGCTATGAAGGCAGGAAATAGAAACTACAGGTTTTTTGTTGTTGTTCGTGAATGGTGTAAATATAATTACAGGGGAGTTGCTCTAAGGAGAGCAACTTGGGAGTCAGGGAAAAAATTTTATATGAGATATTATAGATGTTACATGCACACAAGTGACTAGGTACATAGGGAGATGTTATGATGCAGAAAAGGGAGGAGCAATTTCAGGAGTGATTCTTAGAGTATTGGGAAGGGATGCAATGCACAGGTGAGTGAGTTGTCTTGAGAAGCACATTGAGTTGATCCACTGGGATAGGAGGAGGTTAAAGGAATGGGCCAGGCTGGTGGGTTTAATCATGGGTATCTATGAAAGTTCTCTTCAGATTCCTTCTTATGTTTTCTGAGAGTTAAGGAGGATCAGCAATTGAAACCCAGAAGGAGACAGCATGTGTTGGGGGATTAAGAGTTGAAGATTTCAAATCTTCTTGATACAGAGGCAAATGAAAGACAAGGAAATTAATTGGTCCTAAAGGGTGATGGTCCTTCAAGCAATCATGGATACGAAATGAGACATATTAGTACATGTATGTTTTTCTCCAATAACAGTCAGCTGCTCCTATGCAGGTGTTAACTGGGAAGGGGATTTGGTTTTTAATCAGGGTCGGGGCATCACCAGGAAGATGAGGGAAAGAGGGTAAATGAAGTTAAAGGTCTATGCAAGGTGTTGATTTTTATGGTGAATTATGAGGCCAGATAAAGGGGAAGTGAAAGTGATAAGGGATATAAAGGATAATGAGAAAGTAGATTGAGGATCTCAAGTGAATATAGAATTGAGTGGAGAAAAACAAGGTATAGGAAGAGAAATGGAAACATAAGAGTTGATAGTTAAAGAATGGAATTATTAAAAATTAAATATGGAGAAAGAGAAATTATTGGTAATAACACCTAGGTTATGATCTTGACAATGGGTAACTTTGCCTATTATACTTCTTCATTCACTTTTAAATTGCACGATCTCAATAAAATTTCAGACTTTATAAGAATTGATCAGGCAGTCTTTTGTTTTGACAGAGTACATTCCAAGAATTTTTCAACTTTCAATATGAAAACGGTCACTTTTCTAGTCAGTCAAGAGCTTCACCGTCCAATAGGGTAGCCACTGGCAACGTGGCTATCTAAATTTAAATTTTAATTATCTAAATTTAAATAAAATGTAAAATTCACTTGGTCAGTCTCACCAATCACTTTTGAAGTGCTCCAGAACTACAAGTGGCGGGTCACTACTATATCAGACAGTGCAACTCTAAAACTTTTTCATCATCATCAGAAGTTCTATTGAATAATGCTATTCTGGAGTTTTGCCTCTAACCACTCCAGTGTTCAACGGCTCTGGCACAGAGTGGGAACAAATTTTGCTTTGTAACCACCTGATCAGTTTTTCTAGGGATAGGAATCATCTGACAATTCTATGGCACCACAACTGCCCAGATACCATATGTTGTATGCCATCTATGAAATAGACAGATCATCACCATGGTTACAGTATCACATAATATGAGCTAATGAGAAGTAATTCACTCGTAAAGGTAACACAAAGGATGTGTTTTATTAAAGCAACCATTTCCCATATGTCCTCCTTTGTTAAAGATTCTAGTTATTTCGGGGTGTGGGAAGAAGGGTTTGTGATGCGAGCCATTAACCCTTATGATGATAGCATACCTTCTAGTCCTCAAATCAAATCCATGATATGGCATGAAATGGGGACTAATATGCAGATGGGGAAAACCAATGATTCTTTTAAAACCATGAAGCTAGCAATTTTCTTCCAGGCTTACTTCTTTTGGAAGAAAACAGATGAACAAATAAGCAATCAGTTTCTCATGAATGAAGGTGAGGTCAGCTAAACATCTGCTTTATTCTAGCCACATGGCATAATTTTCAGAGGAAATTGCTATGCGTATAACTAGAATGTCCACAAGGCTCATTTGCCAGCTAAATGGATGTTGTGTTCATTTGATGGAATTTTGTTTCCTGTGGCATTTAAGCATATACACAAACATATACTACCAGAGAAGGGAAGAGAAAGGAAGATGAAGAGAGAAGAAATAATAATTTGAAACTTAATCTGTGCCATATCTGTGTGAGATGGTTAAATTACATCAAGCTATTTAATCTTCACGCCAATTATTTGGTATATGTTTTGTTTTCATCTCAGTTTTTCAGATGAATGTGCTTAGAAACATTAAGATCAAATAACCTGTCCATATTGTCAGAATTTACAATAGTTCAAGGTTTACATCTTTCTGACTCCAAGAAACTGTTATTGTATATAATACACATACATGTTACTTGTTGCATTTCCTTATAAGTCAGTGAACACTTTGAGCAGGTTGCTTCATTCAGCCAGTTAGACAGAAAACCAGCAATGATAAATGTAATAGTGACAGACATGTATAGAACACTTCTAGTCAGGGAGGAAGCAAATGTTTACATTTTATCTACTGTGAATCATGTATCAGATCATACACTTTAAAAATGAATTTGTTTAGTTTCCATTGAATTTTATGGGGTTGATATTTTTGGCCAATATTTTGATGAATTAGATATTAACCTCTCAGATAGGTTAAGATAAAATATACAAGGTTACCCTAAAAGAGTACTTTCTGCTTTATAAGAAATGGCTCTAGAAGAGATAGCAAATCTATCAAGGATAACTTTTATAACTTTAAAAAATTATGATAACTGGTATCTATTTTTTGGAAGATAAATTTTCCTTTAGTCTAACTAAAGTTTTGCCAATTTTGTTATTCTCTTCAAAGAACCAACTTTTAGTTTTGTTGATTTTGTCCATTATTTTTCTATTCTCTAGTTCATTTATTTATACTCTAATCTTTATTATTTCCTTCCTTCTGATTACTTTGTTTTTATTTTGCTCTTATATTCTAGTGTCTTGAGGTAGAACTTTAGGTTATTGATTTGAGATCGTTCTTTTTTAATGTAGGCATTTACAACTCTAAATTTTCCTTTAGTTACTATTTTAGCTGCACTCCATGCATTTTGGTATATTGTGTTTTCATTTTCTTTCTCCTCAAAGTATTTCCTAATTCCCTTTGTGATTTCCTTTTTCATCCATTGGTTATTTAGGAGTGTGTTGTTTAATGACCATATACTTGTGAATTTCCAAAATTTCTTTCTGTTATTGATTTCTAATTTTATTCCATTATATGGTTAGAACACATATAAACTATTCCAAAAAAACAGAAGAGGCTTAAATACTCCCCAACTCATTTTATAAATCCAGTATTACCTTGATACCAAAAATACACAAAGATACTACAAGAAAAGAAAACTACAAACCAAATGTTTAAAGGATGTAAATGCAAATGTTCTTGACAAAATACTAGCACACCAAACACAGCAACATATAAAAAGGGTTATATACCATTACAAAGTAGGATTTATAGCAAGAATGCAAAATTGAAAAAATCAACCAGTGTAACACACCATGTTAATAGAAAAAAGAACAAAACACTGTTGATGGGAACGTAAATTAGTAAAACCTCTATGAAAAACAAAAATCATGTCTTTTTGCAGCAACATGGATGAAACTAGAGGCCATTACCTTAGGTGAAAAAACGCAGAAACAGAAAGTCGAATACCACATGTTCTCACTTATAAGTGGGAGCCAAATGTATTCACATGGTCACAGAGAGTGAAATAATTGCCATTGGAGACTTGGAAGGGCGAGGGTGTCGAATGGTGGGAGAGGGGTATGGGATAAAATCATTACTTTTTAAATGGGTACTTTAAAATGTACTAGGGGTTCTAGTGAGCACAATTAGCCAAGAAAATGAAGCAAAAGGCTTTCAGATGTAAAAATCTCTGTTCACAGATGACATCATGATATTATATATGGAAAATCCTGAGAAATTATCCTCCCTATACCTACACCTAAAATACCACTATTGTTATTAATAAATGCTGTTGATTAGAACTAATAAACAAGTTCAGCAAGCTTTCGGTATACAAGATCAATATACAAAAATCAATTGCATTTTTATACAGTGAAAGTGAATAATTGGAAAATGAAATTAAGAAAGTGAATTTCCAATAGTCGAATATTTAGGAATAAATTTAACAAAAGAAATGCAAGACTTTTATAGTGAATTTTACACAATAGTGTTGAAAGTAATTAAGGAAGATCTAAATAAGTAGAGAGATTTTCCATGTTCATGAATTATAAGACTTAATATTGTTAACATAGTAATATTCCACAAATTGATCTTTAGATTCAAAGCAATCAGAATCAAAATCTCAGCTGCCTCTTTTTTGCAGAAATTGACAAGGTGATTCCAAAATTTATATGGAATTATAAGAGACCCAGAATAGCCAAAACAATCTCAAAAAAGAACTAAATTGGAAGAACCATAATTCCCAACTTCAAACCCTGCTAAACAGCTATAGTAATCAAAACAGTATGGCACTGGCATAAAATAGACAGAAATTCATAAAAGAGAAGTTAGAGTCCCTCACATTTATGGTCAATTGAATTTTGACAAAGGAACCAAGGCCATGTAGTGGAGAAAGAATAATCTTTTTTCAAGAAGTAATGCTGGGACAACTAGATACAAAGATAAGAAAGAAAGAGAAAGAAGAAAGAAAAAGAAGGAAAGAAAGAAGGAAGGAAGGAAAGAAAGAAAGAAAGAGAGAAAGAAGGAAGGAATGGAGGGAGCAAAAGAAAGGAGAAAGAAAAAAGAAAAGTAGGAAAGATTGAAAGGAGGGAAGGGAAGGAATGAAGGAAGGGAGGAACAAAGAGAGGAAAGAGAAGGAAAGAAGAAAAAAGAAAGAAATTAATGCCTACCTAAAACTCATTGCAAAATCAAATTGAAATGGATCATAGAACTAAATATAAAGCTAAAACTATAAATCTCTTGAAAGAAAACATTGAAGGCAATCTTTTGACATAGGACTTGGCAATGCTTTTTTAGATAGAACACTAAAATCGTAAGAAAATAAAAAAATAATTAAATAGGACTTCATCAAAATTAAGAATTTGGGGGCTCAAAGGACATTATCAAGAAAGTTATGATACAATTCACAGAATAGTAAAAACTATTTGAAAATCATATATGTGATGAGTGTCTAGTATTCTGAATATATATAGAACTATTACAACTTCAAAAATACAAATAACCCAGTTAAAAATAGGAAAATGATTGGAATAAACATTTATCCAAAGAAGATATAAAAATTGCTAATAAGCACATTAAAAGATCTTCAACATCATTAGTCATTAGGAATATTTAAATAGAAACCACAGTGAGATATTGTTTCCCACTCATCAAAATACCTATCTGGAAATTTCATACATTCCTGGTGGGGATGTAACATGGTGTAGCTGCTTTTATAAACCGTTTGGCAGTTCCACTAAAAGTGAAAATTAGAGTCACCATGTGACTCAGATATGTCACTTCTAGCTACACACTGAAGAAAATTGAAAACATATTTCCACACAAAAACCTACACATGAGTGTTCATAGCAGTATTATTCACAATGGCCAAAACAGTAAAATCAACTCAAATACCTCTCAACTAATTAATGGATAAACAAAATGTTGCATATGCATGCAATGGACTATTATTTGGCCATAAGAAGGAATGAAGTATTAACAGGCTGTAACAGGTATAAATCTTGGAATATTATGGTAAATGAAAGAAGTCAGATGGAAAAGATCACTTATTATAGATGCTCTTTATATGTTATATACAGAACAGGTAAATTTAAAGTACCAGTATGTAGAACAGTGGTTATCTGGGGCTGTGGGGAAGAAGGAATGAGGGACTACTAAAGCATACAGGGTTTCTTTCTGTAGTGATGAAAATATTCAAAAAATTAAATAGTGAAGAATGTTACACAACTCTATGAACATACTAATAACTGCTGGATTATACACTTTAAAAGTATAAATATTATTTTATGTGGTTTATATTCTGGTAAAGCTACTGCTTGATTGAGCCTATTCTTTTTCAGTCAAGGGAGAATTTCTAGGCAAATCTCCACTGGATCTTTCTGCAAGAATCAGTTCAGAATACCCTCCTTATTTGTGTCACTTGATAGCCAGCAGTGAGACTCTCAGCTTTGTCGGGATATCGTTTAGATTTTTATTGCACTTATCAAAGTATAAATCCATTATTTCTTATGGTCTTTGACCATGATGAAGGTCAGGGATCATATTTCATATATATATTTCTCTATCCCAGGATCCAGATTCTGTGTGTTGAGTAAGTGAATGACGCTAAGAACTACAGGAAGGTGCAGATGAAACACAAAGAATAGCTTCTTAACAGGACAGGTATTAAGAGACTTCTAATACTCCTCATACATGCAGACATAAAATGAAGCATAATAAATCCCAGCAAGGTTGACTGCTATTCTGTAGATAAGACTATTGAATGTTTAGGTGAAAAGGAATGAATAAAATTCAAATTTAAAAGTCCTTAAAGGAAAAAATGTGGGGAGAACATGAGAACAAAGTCAAAGAAAGGGGAATGTTTTGGACTTTTGCATCTGAACGAGTGCAGGATCACTTGAGAACAGTAAAGTCCCATCAGCACAATTTATTCTATTGCCAGTAGAGCTTGTTATCTTTTGTTCATTGTGACTCATTGAAGTTGTAGGATTTTGGTAGCTGCCCATTTAGGGCAATCCATCATTTTCAACCCAGCTGCTCCATCCTTACTAGCAAAGTGGGTGGCAAATTGTGAAAGAAATAAACAGGGCTCACATATGTAATAAGATACTTTTTCCCAAATGTTCTCTGAGATCACGATTTCTTTGGTGAATCAACCTGGCCCTTCCACTGCTCATCAGAAGTGGGACGCAGATATGTCAACAAACATTTCCAGAGTTTCTGGAAGCAATCAACATGAATGCTGCAGGAGAGATGGCCCACTTCTTTAGTTCCAGAATCATGGGAAAGAACTGATAAACTCAATTCCATAACAGCAGAGAGAATGAGGAAAGAAAATTATCAAAAACTCATTTTTGTTAGCTAACTATGGTAGATATGTTTGAAGAGTTCCATCATTAAGCTCTATACAATAGTAGGTTGCAGATTACATAGTCCTAGTCATAGCTAGTGAGACATTCAGAAAGCACATATACTTTCAGATCTTTAAGGCCAAATAACATGGTCCTAAACATTTAAAGCTCACTGGATGATAGAGTACCAGGAGAGAATAATATCAAGTCTTAAACTTACATCCCAAACTCCTTTCAGTTGTGCTAATCCTGTACTTTCCAGTAGTTTCGCTCAAGGTTTGGAGACTCCCTCACTCCCTCTCCCCAACTGTCATGGGCTCTCTTCACATTGTCTCATTTTGTTCACCCTCCACAGCCCATTCAGTCCTCTTAATGCATGCAAGGGTTTGTATCCTCTTCAGCTCTGTGTCATCGTCCAGAATTTCCTCTAAGAGAAAGGCCGGGGCTTTGGATCTTGATGGTGGAAGAAAGTTGGGGTCTCTCATGGTCTCACAGTAGCCTGGCTCCCAAGTAGAAAAGTTTAAGAGACCATCAGATGCTTTTCATGATGAATACTAGGAAACTGGCGCCCTGTCTTCTACCCTTTATCGTGCCCAAAGATGACTATATCCCCTTATGCCTGAAGCTGCTTTACCAAAGCTCACCTTTTATTAATACTATTTCTAGGAGTGGCAAGGAGCCATCTAGGCTGGGTACACACAATAAGGTTACGCATCTAAAATGATAATAAAAATGATGAATAGTTATTTTGCTTTTTATGATTGCCCTAAGTAAGCAATTCTAAACAATGACAGTAATAAAATACTCTTCCCTGCTGGGACAGAACTCTCCCACTGCCTCCAACCACCCCCACCTTTCAAACACCATGCTACTATCAAAGAGTGCATAGACCTTCCTCAGAGGAGATGATTCCATCAATGGTGGGATCATGAGTAGTTTTTCCAAAGCTGTGTTCTTCACAGCATTTTGCACAATAACATCCTCATAGCAGGTGCTCAAAAATATTTATTAAATTAAATGCTTACCTTACATGTGAGGCTATTTTATACAAAGGGAACAGAAGGTGCAGAAGAATTAAGGTCAAACTGCATGATATGGCCAGAAAACTATACAAAATTAGAAGTCTTGATGCATAGAATATAAGAAGGGGCAGGACATGAGATGATTATGAATGATGAGGAATTGGAACTGGACCTGCCAAAATAGTAACATACAAAGAGGCAGAAAAGGGTGATGAGAAAGAAGATAGTGAGTCAAATCGAGGGGAGACACACTCATTTATTCAATTTCTCAAATATAGTTTGAGCACACTTTCTATGTAACACACATTTTTTCCTAGGCCCAGGAGAAGTAAGATTTATAAGATATTGTTGCCGAGCAACTCACAGTCTACGGAGAGCAGCAGATGGCATTAATAGCAAAAATATAACGGGTGTCTTTGAGTGCCTTCTATATACCAGGTGCTTTCAAAATATTATTTGAAAGTATCCCAGTAAGGCTGCAAGGCAGGTGTTGCCGTTATTAGCCTTTTATAAATGAGGAACTAGTATATCAGAGAGGTCTTGGTTCACAAAATCTCAGGTGGGACAATTGGGTTATCAGGTGAGTCCATCTATGTCCCCCGGCAAATGGAAGGAGAAGCAAGAACAGGTCTACCTGGCTGCAGTATGGGGTTCACAGGGGAGTGGAGGGGTAGCAAGGCAGGGGATGAAAGCTGGAGTCTTTCACGAGGCCTCTGAAGCCTCCAGACTGTTGATGAATTCCTGACAAAGCGGGAAAAAAGCCATTTGTTTAAAAAAGTGAAATTGGGTAAAATCAAGACCTCGTATTTTGAATACTTTCACAGAATGAATCAGTATTTTGGCATTTTCTCTTTACTTGATTTTCTTTAAATCTTGGCTTACTGGTATATAATGTATTAATAAAAATAGAAGTCTGAGTGAGAACTGGCCTAGTTCCATTAAGATTGAGAGACCCTAAATTGTCTGGGCTTATTCATACAAAATTTATTTCCAAAGATTCAAGTAGATTCACTCTTCTGTCAAACTACCTTTATTTTTTTTAAAACAATATACCTTAAAATCAATTATTAATAATTTATCCAAGTCTCCAGTGCTGAATATTAAAAAAATATATATATAGGCAGTATAGTTTACATATATAAATAAATATATATTCATGTATATATACATGTACCTATAATGTATATACATACATTTACACACACGCACAGATAGATAGATATCCTGTTTAGTTTATGCAATTTCCCAATGAACAGAATAATGGGACAAAGTGTTATATATATTAGCCCATGTCAAATGTTTTAAAATGCTATATATTTTAAGTGGATTTCTTAGTATTTATATGCAATGCAAAGTTATTGTAAGTTCTCAGAGAAACTTAAGCACGCATCCATCTTTTCAAGAGGGTTGTATATGGAGCACACTAGTGAATTACTTTCAAAGAGTCAAACTTCTGTTGTATTTGAGTCACAGTGAGGAGGATGTCAGAATATTTGAGATCAAGCCCAAGGTACCTCCTTTGTTTTCACTGGTATTTGATGTTTTGTTCTCAGGGGTGTTGCAGTAAGAAAGGGCAGTTTAAAAAGGCCCAACAGAAGCAGGTCTGTTTTACGTTACAGAGCCAAGTCAGGTTTGCACTTGGATTGCTGTCTGTGTTTTATCCCGGCGCCTTGGGGAGGAGAAGTATTTCAGGGCACTGTATGTTCTCTGTGCTGAGGTCACAGACAACCTTCAGATCAGAAATGCAGGGCTCCAGCTGTCTCAAAGTAAATTTGATAAATCTTTATATATTATTAGATAAAATAGATAATACTTTTAATGGATAATTTGAGGGTTATCATATTGTTTCATAAATTTGAACCCAGTTACTTTGGAAACTTACTCAAATCTCCTTCTATTCTGCATTGGAGCTCAGACATCACTAAGAAAAACTGGATACCAAAAAAGACAATTACTTGTTTTATTTATTGAGTTGATGTTTTCTTCTGCCCTATAAGCCAAATTTTAAGTGGATTTAATGTTCCTCAATTTAAATAATATCCATAAATACATGTCTATTTATGGTACAGAACATATCAGCAAAACTTTGTTAGATAACTCATATTTATTATTTTAGAGAACTTCTACAAAATTTGTAGACAAGTGCTCATCTTAAAGAGAAACTGAAACTTGGACAATGTATGTCTTGTCTAGGTTATCAATGAGCACCCCATGTTTCTTAAGCATGACCCACCTTTGGGATCCTTAATACTTATCCATAAAAGATGATTTTGAGTTCATGTAACAAAAATATCTGTGTATAATATGTACCATACTCATACACAAATTCCCCTAGATGTCTTAATCATGGCTCTGTTGTTGCTGTAACTTTTTTCAAAATCTAATCTAAACTGGTTTGGACCCAGCCCCTCCCCCCCCCAGATTCAATCAATTAATCAATAAAAATTTTTGAAGAAGAAAAATAAACTTGAAATTATTAGTTCAATAAATCAACACTCAGAAGGCAGGAATATTATTCATGGGCAGAGGTCCATGCTGTCTTTCTCCTTCTGTCTACTCAGCTTTGCCTCCCTCAAGATGGTCTTTTCCATAGCACGCATATTCCTGATCATGGACACCTCCTGGCATCACACATCCTCAGCTGTGTCATACAAAAGGAAAGAACTCTTGTCCAACTTTTCTACTTGGAATAATTGCAGGGTAGGTCCTCGATTGGCCCATCATGAGGCAATGTGTCCTTTCCTAGACCAGTCATTGACACTAGGTTGGTAAGAACTTATGAAAGAATGGCAATTTTCAGAATAGGAAGGAGAGGATGAGTTTTCCTAAAGAAGAGAGATAGGTGAAGATAGGATAAAAATTCTGTACTGGTGGCTAGCTTAGTTTGGGGCTTCTAATACAGAAATTAATTTCATAGAATAGCTGTTTTGGTCTCTATGTTTCCTTCAGGAATAACTTAAAAATTGAATCTAATAGTCTTACTATTTCAGTTTTTTCGTCTTTAAACGTGGGGACGGGTAGTTTCCAAGGAAGGAAGATTGTATAGCTCTGACTCACAGCTGCAGTAGGGATCAGGTTCAGAGACCCTAAGTAGAGTCTAGAAATAAAACTAGTTTTCAGCATAAAAACCACAATTCTGCATCTTATTATGTAATAATAAGTCGTTAAACAAAACAAAACAAGCACAAGTATTGATGCCTGTGAAGCTATCAGATCAATTAAGTCTGAAGATTATCCAAAGGAAAATAAATAACATATCTAGTTCAACAATCTTAGGTATAAGTCCTGATGAAGGAAAATAAGTGGGAATCAGGCTACCATGTAAGTCCAGAGTCAGCCAGAGGTCAGCTGCCTCTGATTTATAATTTATATCCAATCTCACTGATAGTGGATGCCTGAGGGTAAGAAGGGAATTTGAGTTCTGGGTGGCTAATGGTATACTTAACAGAGAATAGCATAATACCTATTGAGTAATCAGAATACACATTTAATAAATCTGTGCAGTTTTTTAACACATAGGTCAGGTATCATAGAAAGATTTCTCATAGAAATCCAAGATCTCTGTAACTCAACACCAAGCTGAAGATGCTCAGCTTATTTTCTCTGTTTCCTCAATTGTTCTCTCTCTGTCCTAAGATGCGTTTTTCTCCTTGGATCGTTGTAAAATGTGCCACTCGCTTCTATAGCTTTCCAGAGGCCTGAAAAGAGAAAAGATCTTTTCTCTGAGTAACACCAGCTTTATTTTTCTCTACCTGTTAAAATAGTTCATGCTATTCTCTATTTTAACAGGTTGTCCGTAGGTGGCCAAGAAGTTAGTGCCCAGTCCTTATGGGGAATTTTTTTCTCATGAAGTCACCTGTGACCCTGTTTTCCAAATCAGTTGCCAGTCCTCACACCTTCGTGCACAGACCGAAATCCACTTTGACCTGGTGAGGCTTTGCTCACTTTCATTCTTTCCTTAGGTACCAGAGACCAACTGGTTGTAGGGAAAACTCCCTCCCTTTTGTTTCTCCAGACACAGTCCACTTCTCCCAGTCCTCCTTGCAGTAAAATGTGGCCACCGATGAAGTTCTAGGCAATAGAATGTGAGTAGCAATAATATGACCCACTTCTAGAACAGTCCTACTAAAACCTACCATAAACTCATGCAAGAGCCTCTCTTTCCTCAGCTGCCAATGGAGAGTCCACTGAGGGTGGGCCCAGAGGGAGGTAAAGTCACACCTGGAAGGAGTCCTTGTTTTTGAGTGACCATATAAATGGCTACCTGACTGGAAGCATCCCCTTGATACTGTGAATGGAAAACAAAGTAAACTTTATATTTATTTTTTTTCACATTTTTTTTATTTCAGCATATTATGGGGGTACAGATGTTCAGGTTATGTATGTTGCCCTTGCCTCCCCACTCCCCCCCAAGTCCGAGTTTCAAGTGTGTCCATCCCTTGGATGGTATGCATCTCACTCTTTGTATATACAAATACCCGTCCCCTCCTCCCCCTCCCCCCTGCCCAACATCCAATAGATGTTATTCTTATATGTACACTTATGTGTTGATCAGTTAATACCAATTCGATGGTGAGTACATGTGGTGCTTGTTTTTCCATTCTTGGGATACCTCACTTAGTAGAATGCATTCCAACTCTATCCAGGAGTATACAAGAGGTGCTATATCACCAGTGTTTCATAAAGCTGAATAGTACTCCATGGTATACATATACCACATTTTATTAATCCACTCATGTATTGATGGACACTTGAGTTGTTTCCACATCTTGGCAATTGTGAATCGTGCTGCTCTAAACATTCGGGTGCAGGTCTCTTTCTTATACAGTATCAATTGTTCTTTTGGGTAGATGCCCAGTAATGGAATTGCTGGATCGAATGGTACTTCTAATTGTATCTCTAATTGTATCTCCATATTGCTTTCCACAGAGGTTGCACTAGTTTGCAGTCCCACCAACAGTGTATGAGTGTTCCTATCTCTCCGCATCCACACCAACATTTATTGTTTTGGGACTTTTTGATAAAGGACAGTCTCACTGGAGATAAGTGATATCTCATTGTGGTTTTCATTTCCATTTCCCTGATGATTAGAGATTTTGAGCATTTTTTCATATGTTTTTTGGCCATTATTCTGTCTTCTTTTGAAAAGTTTCTGTTCATGTCCTTTTCCCACTTTTTGATTGGGTCATTTGATTTTCTCTTGTTGATTTTCCCGAGTTCTAAGTAGATTCTGGTTATCAGCCCTTTATCGTATTTGTAGCATGCAAAAATTTTCTCCCATTCTGTAGATTGCCTGTTTGCTCTTGTGACAGTTTCTTTGGCTATGAAGAAGCTTTTTAATTTGATCAGGTCTCATTTATTTATTTTGGTTGTGTCTGTGATTGCCTTTGGGGTCTTCTTCGTAAATTCTTTGCCTAGGCCAATGTCTACAAGAGTATTTCCAACATCTTCCTCTAGAATTCTAATAGTTTCACTCCTTAGGTTTAAATCTGTTACC
>NW_012149352.1:253407-263525 GCF_000956105.1 Propithecus coquereli
CTTACAATCCATGTTTGAAATTCTTCTTCTGTCATTTTAGTGTTCTGAGTTTGGTTAATGTCCATTGCTGGGGAGCTGTTGTTCCTCTTTGGGGATGTGCTTTCCCTTTGAGTCTTCATACTTCCGGAGTTCTTTCGCTGGTTCCTTCCCATCTAGATCAGTTGTTCCTTCGTGCTTTTAGATTTTTGTTTGGATAATGACATGCCCTGTTTAGTCTCTGAGACAGTAGGTGGTGTTTGTGAGTGAGATTCGACTGCACCCTTTATGGTGAATCAGTAGATGCAGTAAAATGGTATGCAGGATGACCTCCCTGTCAGTAGGTGGCACTTACTTGGAGGAGCGAGCTTCAGTGCTGTTTTGGGGTCCCGTAGCTAGCTCTTATTTCTCTAGAGAGGCCCTCTTCAGCCTCGGGTGGTGGGTGAGGCCCTGGGATTTCCAGGTGTGTCCTTATTCTCCACCTCAGTGGGGGCAGGACCAGGAGTGAGTCTGGGTGGGGCTGGGTTGGGTAAGCCTGCCCTCAGGCTCCACAACTGCTGTTAGCAGGGGTCAAAGGTCTGCTCTTTGTTTCTGTGCAAAGCTGCTGGGAGGGGCTGAAATGGCTGCACCGAGCTGAAAGTCTGGGCTTGGCGGGGTGGGGCTGTCCAAGACCTGCACTCTGGAGCAGGTCTCGTTCCCTTCCAGTCTCCCTCTCTCCATGTCCTCTCCCAGGCCTCTGCCAGCAAGCGGGACCCCAGGCCGATAGATCTCCCCTGGCTGTGACATGGGCCGGGAGGTTCCCTATCCAGCATTGCAGCCTGATCTGGGTGCGCAGCCCTCTTTTGGGAGGAGGGTTGCTGCTCCGGCACGCTGATCTGCCCCTGAAGGTGCACGCTCCTCAGTAGGCTCTTTCACAGATCTGTCTTCTGTGCCCCGGGGCAGTGTGATCCTGACCTGGGTGTATGGGGTCTGGTCTGCAGGCCTGTCCCCTGGACCCTGGAGATCAATCCCTGACCCTGCCAGGGAGAGGGTTGCTGGTCTTGAATCACCTACAGAGTGCCCAAGTTGGATCGATTTCACTCCACCTCGGGATTTGCCCCACTCTCCTGGAGTCCCCAGGCAAGTAGCACCTGGGAGGGCTGGCAGGTAGGGAACTCGCAATCTGAGTACCCCTCAGTCTGCTGTAGAACCCCAAAAGGAAAGGTCCCGTTCCTTGGAGATGCCTCCGTGTGATGGCTAAATTGTCTCTCTGGGCACCCAAGGGTAGGGAGGGGGAAGGAGAGAATGGATTACAATGGCTTCTGCCAATAGGCTCAGGTCTGCGCCCCGGGAGGTGCCCTGAAGGGACTGGGAGCCCGGCGCTGAGTCCGCAAGAGGCCACTGGTCACTGGTGGCAGCAGTCTCTGGGCTAGTGTCCGCAGGTCTCTCCAACCACTCAGGAGCCCACCAGCAGTCCGAGATGCAAGGGAGGGGGAAGTTAACCGCTCCACCTTCCCTTGTCACTGGTCTCCAAGCCTCTCGGGACCTTTCTCCTTCCCGTTCTCCTCCTCAAAGTCTTCCTGTGGAGTCTCCTGTAGTTTCAGGCACCCTTCCTTCTGACTCTCACCCTATCTGTGTTTCTCTGCTAGCTTATTTTTTTCTCTTTCTTCTAAAATTCATCTTTTTTGCAGAGACACTCTGACTGGAGGCTTTTCTCGTCCACCATCTTGGCTCCCTAAACTTTATATTTTTAAGTCACCGAGATTTGAAAGGTTATCTGTTACAGAAGCAAGTGTATTTTTGACTAGCAAATTCATTTCTCTGCCTTTAGTCAACATCACCTAGAAAGAATTGATCCTTCTCATCTCCAGTGCTTAGTAGTTTGTTTCTTCACTTCCCTCTTCAGCTTCTATTAGGCCAATGTCAGGACTTACACTAGTCAGTACATAGTATCTTCTCAGGGATAGGGACCTTCTTTCTTTAGTATGTGCCAAAGAACTTATAAAGCAAACCACATAGTATGCAAATATATCATAAATGTGCCTATTCATCCAGAAATCCACAAGATAAGTATGGAAGACTTTTTTGTTCCCCAGCCAAGAGAGCTCCATGGAAGAAGTAAATAAAAACAGGTGTGTTACATCTGCATGTTGACTGAATCCCACTCAAACATCATATCAGTATTTGCAGGTGTGTTTTAGATACTATACTCACAGCAAGCAGGGAAGCGTATTTTAAAATTTTATTTTATTTCCTTTTATTTCATTTTCTTTTGTTTTACTTTATTTTATTTAAATTTATTGTGTGTATCAATGGTTTATTTGCATTTCATAGTATGTGTGTGACAGTTTAACTATTCATCCATTGAAGGACATTTGGATAGATGCAAAATTTTGGCTATTACACATTAAGCTTCTATGAACAGTTATGAACACATTATACATAGATACAAGTTTTGATTTCTCTTGGATAATTGACAATGAATACAAATGCTGGGCCATATGACAATTTCATGTTATTTTTTTCCAGCTTTACTGAGGTATAATTGGTAACAACAACATTTCACATAATTAATATATATAATTTGATGAGTTTGGACACATGTAAAAACTTGAGTTACCATCACCACAATCAGAATAATAAATATATCCATACCCTCTAAAATTTCCTTGTGTCCCTTTATGTGTGTGTGTGTGTTTGTGCGTATGTGTGTTTATGGTAAGAATACTTAACATGAAATCTACACTCTTAACAAATTTTTAGATGCACAATGAATTATTGTTAATGATAGGTACTTCGTTGCATAGTAGATCTCTGGAATTAGTCATCCTGTATAACTGTAATTTTATACCCATTGAACAGCAATCTCTACATCCTCTTCCCCACCATCCTCTGGTAACCATTATTCTATTATCTACTTATATATATATATATGACTAATTTAGATACCTTATATAAGACAGAGCCAGTTTTACTGATTAGGTAACCCACACTCTCTGGCTCACCTCTTCATTTTCTTTTACAGACTTAATTTTTTAGAGCAGCTTTAGGTTCACAGCAAAATTGAGTGGAAGGTATAGATTTCTCAAATACTCCCTACCCCCACATTTGCATAACATTCTCCATGATCAACATCCCACACCAGAGTGGAACATTTATTATAATGGATGAAGCTATTTTTACATGTCATAATCACCTGAAGTTCGAAGTTTACATTAGATTTCACTCCTGATATTATACATTCTGTGGATTCTGACAAATACATAATGACATGAATCTACCATTTTTGTGTCATACAAACTAGTTTCATTGCCCTAAAGGTCCTCTGTGCTATACCAATTCACACCTCTTTTCCTGTCCTCTGGCAACTACTGATTACTGTCTCCATAATTTTGCCTTTTTCAGAATATCATATCACTGGAATCGTACAGTATGCAGCCTTTCAGATTGGCTTTTTCACTTACTGAAAGGCACTTAAGTTTCCTCAATTTCTTCTTATAGCTTGATAGCTCATTTCTTTTTAGAGCTGAATAATATTCCATTTTCTGCATGTACCACAGTTTATTCATGCACCTACTGAAGGGCATCTTGGTTGCTTCCAAGTTTTGGCAACTAAGAATAAAGGTGCTATAAACACTCGTGTGCAGGTTTCTACGCAGACATAAGTTCTCAACTCATTTAGATAAATACCAAGGAGAACAGCCTCTTCATTTTTATTACTAGACAATCTCAAATACATCACTGGTTTTAGTGAGGATTGAAGTTGGGCGGGTAGGTTTTTTTTTTTTCTTTTGACCAGCTGACAAATGAAGAAGTGAGATTTCAAAGAATTTTCAGCTGTCTTTTTTCTTCCAGTTCAAGAGTGACGTCTCCCAAAGAGAAGGTTATCAGAGGGTTAAAGAAGTCACCTGTGCTATGTCAAGTTTGGCGCATTCATTCATTCTCATACATATACCATAAAAAGTAGAACTGTTTTTCTGTGTAGCCTCATAAAGATATATTTTTTAGCAGAGCCTGACTTCCAACCTCCTCTTAAATTACCCATTTCCCTCGATCTCTTCTTCTCTTTGGTCCCTGAACTGGGGCTCTGTTTTTTATTGTTGTTGTTGTTCATTTTTGTTTTGTTTGTTTTGGTTTGATTCCCAAAATCTTCATTCTCCAGCACAGATCCGATACTGACCCCATTGAGGAGTTCTGCTGCTGAATGTAGTAGGAGCTTCAGTTCTGGATGATGGGACATTAAAAAACTCCAAGAGCTGATCTGAGCCATAGGTTAAACCTGTTCTTTCTTTCCTGCTGATCAGGTATCTTAAAAAAACAACAGCAACAACGGAAACAGGTCACTTGAAGAGGAGAGGTATTATCTGGCAAACACTTGTTTTACCTTAATATTAAAAGTGTATCTGTCTCCTTTCCAAACATGAATTGCATTATGAAGATGGTTTCAAACATCTTCTTTATTCCTAAAATTATTTTTCTCTTTCTCCACTGAAACTTGTGATAGAAAAGCCCATCCCATCACAATGAATATTAAAAATGCTTAGAATGTGTTGTTCTTTAGTGTTTGACATCATGATTGGTATTGAAATTGTAATTAGTCTAAAAATGTTGCCTTCATATTACTATAAGGTGATTCCCCTCCCTCAGGTATCATTACAATCAGTTCCTATTTAAAGGAAAACAAGATCTTGAAAAGAAATAATGCAGAAAGAGGAATGGCAAGTGTCGTGTTCCCATCACTTCCTCTGCTGGGGCCCTAAAACTCTTGACCCCCACCTGCCATGGCCCCTTCACAGTGAGTAACTTCCGTGCTGCACTGTTTTTGTCTCTCTGCCTGGAAGGCCATCTCCAGCCCTCCCACCCTCTGCCCAACTGTTTGTGTCTTGTCATCACTTATGCATCAGCCTGTGGACAATGTCCAGTGAGTGGAATTCCCTGATGATCTCCATGCTTCCCCTGCCTTCCTAGAATTCATTCTTATTCCCTGGGCTGCAATTCCGGAGACCAACAGTCAAATTGACTGAATCTTCTGGGAGGTAGCGTACCCTCTCCTTTATATCTCCCAAGAACTCCATTTCACCACGAAGCTCTGGGGGCCAGGGCCTGTACCTTGAAATGAACTGTTCAGCAGTCTGTGATAAAAACCAGAAAAAAGTATGAAAAACTGTGAGTTTTAAAATAAAGTCCCATGCATCAGTTTAAAAATTTGACTTTATTCTAAACAGGTGACCTGCTTACATAATTGATGTTAAATTATTCTATAGTTTATGAAAGTGTCTTTGTAGTTGGATTTTCTTAATGTCTGCGTCTGGCAAAATAAAAACATGGCAACAAAATTTGAGTTGTCAGGTTAAAGTAAATAAATATAGACTGCTCTATAAAACCTTCAAATCTGCTGTAGCAACTGTCTGCATTTATTATAAATTCTTCTCTATATCGATGACTCTAGACCTGGGGACTCTGTGAACTCTAGATCCTGGGGAGGTTGGGATGGTGCCTTATTTTTCAGGAAGCCAGGATCTAGTACAGCAGAAATTTAGTGAATATTCTCTGCAGAATGGATAGAGAAGAGAAAGGTAACAAAAAGACAAGTAAAGTGGTAGAAATATTTTAATCTTCTCTTCTTCTAGGCACAATTAAAAGGAATGTAAAAAGGTACACCCCTCCAATAATATGGTACTTCAAGAAGTCACTATCCATAAAAAGAGTTTCAGTCCTTCTGGTATGTCTGTTTCTATGTATCTACATATGTATACATACGTGAAAAAGTAGTGATTTTTTTTTTTTTTTTGAGACACTGTCTCACTCTGTTGCCCGGGCTAGAGTGCTGTGGTGTCATCCTAGCTCACAGCAACCTCAAACTCCTGGGCTCAAGCGATCCTCCTGCCTCAGCCTCCCAAGTAGCTGGGACTACAGGCATGTGCTACCATGCCCGACTAATTTTATATATATATATTTTTAGTTGTCCAGCTAATTTCTTTCTATTTTTAGTAGAGACAGAGTCTCACTTTTGCTCAGGCTGGTCTCGAACTCCTGAGCTCAAACGATCTGCCCGCCTCACCCTCCTAGAGTGCTAGGATTATAGGCATGAGCCACCATGCCCGGCCAAAGTAGTGAGTTATTTTTAAAGCAAAACTGACTATACATGGGAAAAAGAATATCCTGTGCACCTAGGAATATAAAAATAATTTTAAAAAGTAATAATAACCTTAGCATTTATGTGATATTTATGAAATTTATTGAGTGTTTCACAAGTGTTGCCTCATTTGATCCTCAGAAAACTCAGTGAATTAAGTGTAAAATTCACTTGCAGGTGGAAAGACCGGAGAACCTCATTTACAAAGTGACAGCGTGGAAACATGGATCCATAGCTCTATCCCCAAACCTGGTATTGTGTTGTTTTGTTTGCTCGTTTCCTTGTTTTGTTTTGTTTTGTTTTCCCCCAGGAGCATCCCTGTACAAGCATCCCACTCTGGGATGGGAGCAGAGTGGTCTCCTTGCCTTCTGTCCTCTACTCCCTCATCCATGCACAGCCCCTTTCTTCTGCATGGGAAGAACAATTTTATCATTGACATTGTTTATATTTGAAAATGTGCAGTGATAATAAAATGCAGACTGAATTTTACTAAGTTTTCTTTTATTATTTTGGTTTTAAATTTCTTTACACATAATGTATTATTTCTCCTTTTCTTGCACCCTGGGAAGCTCTCACTGCCTCATCATTGATGCCCCCATTTGTGTTAGTCAGGCAAAATCAACAGCTTAGGCAAATGACTCCCAAATCGCAAATGATTTCTTGTGCAGTAACAGTTTGTTTCTTGGTGACATTGCAGTGTGGTATCGGTCATCAAAACCTCTGTTTCATACAATCTTCAGGAACCCAAGCTCTTTTATACTATGTCTCTGCAGCCTTTAGTTTCTATTTTTTCTGTTCAGCCTGTGGATAATGAAAGAGAGAGCATAAAGGATCATGTAGAATATTTCAAGGATCAGGCTTGTGATTGGCATCATTTCTGTTCAGGAAGGTGGGCACACCTCACTGCAAAGAAGGCTGGGAAATAAGGACTATCTGTATACAGGGGTTGGGAGAAGGGCATTGGTTTTTTGTGAGCATATTTCCGTATCACTACTTCATTCTATTCCCAGATTTTGTTCATTCCTGGACTAAGCTGATAAATAGGCAGTTTACTGGTCATGGTGGATGTCTGTTAATCATGCATTTGGCATAAAAATTTGGAAATGATTATTGAAATAAAAACACTATTTTTCTAGCAATCAAACTTTTCCAATGCTAACCCAACTTGAATTCTCATAATCATAAAAATTCAATTTATTTTTTGAGTATTTTACAGTGTGCAAATGATAGTCTAGTTTAGCCATTTCTCTATGGATGTTTGAAATCTATTTCTCTCCCCATTTTATACATGTAACATTGACACTTAGGCAGGTTAATGGTGTATACTCCCCATTTAGTGGGTAACAAGCACTCTCAAAACAGTATTGTCTAAGGGGAAAGTATGTTAGATACTTCTAGTTACCCAAGCAATATTCATTCCTCAAGTTTCTTTATTAAAATTATTCTCACTTCATTCAGATGTGTGGCAGATGGTAGTTACATGACACAATTCAGGAAAGTAATATGTAAGTAGAGGTTCCTTCTAAAAAGGGACAGGTGGAGCTGATTCTGTCCTTTTTCTTCATGTATTAATCAAAGACCACCCACACCTGCAGACCTGTTTCCTTGAAGTGGTCTTGCATACATATACATAATATGTTTTTGTGTGTAAAGGCATATATATTCCCAATGTTTACAAAAACATAAATTTATTCTCTCTTATAGTTCTGGAGCCAGGGGGCTAAACATCTTCCCATAGCAGTAGGGGAAAATACTTCCTTGATGTTTCCAGTTTCGGGGGGCTCCAGGCATTTCTTGGGCTGTCTATATATCCCTGCCACCATCTTCACAATGGCCTTCTCCTCTTTTTTGTGTCTTCTCTTTTTCTATCTCTTATAAAGAGATTTATCATTGGATTTAGGACCCACCTGGGTAATCCAGCATGATCTCATCTCCAGATCTTTAAGTTAATTATATCTGTAAAAACCCCTTTGCCAAATGGAGTCACATTTACAGGTTCTGAATGTTAGGATGTGGGCACATCTTTATGAAGGCCACCATTCAGCCTACGACACCATGTCTACAGCTTTAATTTCCTATTACTGCTATAACAAATTACCACAACCTTGGTGACTTAAAACAACATACCTTTACTACCTGACAGTTCTGGAAGTCAGAGGTCAAAAATCAGGTATCTTTAGTGCTGTTTCCCTTCTGAAAGTTTCAGGAGAGAATCTGTTTCTTTGTCTTTTTCATTTTCTAGAGAATGTATGCATTCCTTGGCCCAATGCTCCTTCCTTGTATCACTCAAACTGTTTCCATCATCACATCTCCTGCTACTAACCTAATCCCTCTTATAGGTGCTCTTTGATTACATTGGGACCACCTGTGTAATCCAGCATGCTCTCCTCATCTCAGTATATTTAACTTAATCACATCGGCAAGGGCCTTTTGCCCTGTAAGGAAATAGGGTATTAGGATATGAACATATTTGAGAGGCCATTATGTAGTCTATCACACCTGCTATCCTCTTCAAAAATATAAAATACCATGAATAATTCAAGGGCTGAACATTCAGATTAAGGACTGAAGTTAAACCAGTTAGGGCATTTTGGGGTATGAGGCCAATGACCCATACACTATGGGCCAGGTCTGATACTGATGAACACGGAAGAAAGGTTCCCTCTACCACTCATGAAAATGCCAGAGCTGGGGACTGTCAAGGTTCTGGCCTCTGGCCTCTAGCTTCTGCTGTTTTCAGAGCAATGGATTTTAATTTGCTGTTCTCTCCCTTGTGGGGAGCTTAAAGCACTCTATAAGCATTTGGCTTATTAATCTTCATAACATCTCTGAACACCCCTGTGAAGTTATAAAAGGGCAAAGAAAAGGGCAGCAATAATTATCTTTATTTCACAGACGGGAGGTTGTGACAGGAAAGTGGTTCAATTAAGGTCTCTAGTGAGTTGTAGACAAAAGCAGGGAAAGGCCCCAGATCTCTGGCAAACCATCTATTCCCTATCCCCTCAACCAGTATTTTGTTTTTACAACTTTCTAACTAAGAGTTTCTTAAAAACATGGCCTGGGCTTTCTTATGAGTGGGTTGGTAGCAACAGATGCACTGGTTATATTCATGCATGTGTGCCTGCTCGTATCACTGCCTTTGATGGGCAACTTGTAGACTACTATCCCAAGGTGAGGCCAGAATGATCCAACTGCAGAGAAAGGTAAAACTAAAAGGTAAGCAGAGCTGCTAGAACTCAATTTCTTCATGTGGAAATTATTTGCTGATAATGTATTTTTTCAATAGATGGAATAAGTCTCTTTGCAACCTGAAATTTGAAATGGGCAAAGGGTACATTGTATTCAAAGGAAGTCCATTGTATTCACCCAATTCTTCTGTGCTTTCTAGAAAATACACATATGCTTCTTAATCTATGTCAACCTAAAGGTGAGCTAGTCTTCAAAAATCCTATACTAAAGTAAATTCTTGAACACCGTTTTCACTGTGATTAGAGAAGCAAGAGGGTTTAGGTCAAAGGTGTTTCCCGATCCATATTCCTAAATCAGACACTGAACAATATTGATCAAAGACTAAATCACTCTTCATCTCTTTCCGACCTTTCCTTTGTGCTAATATAGTGCCACTTTTCAGAATTTGTATCAGATAGGAAAGTTCACCAGAGACAAAAACCTGAGAGATTATGTAATGTGATTCAGCAGAGAGGAGGGCCAGGAAGGCATCTAGCTTTGTTGGATCTCTCATGGTTCCCCTCTGTGCCTGCAGGTTTTCTTTTGAAATCTGTCACTATCATCCCTCCCAGTCTCCTGTCTCCAGCAATACTAAAATGCCTGTGATGTTCCAAGCATACCATGCATCTTTTCGTCTTATTTCCTCTGTGTGAGATGCACTTGTTACCTTATACATTCTCTTTTTATACTTAATTCTCCTTTGCACTCCTGTTCATACTTCAGATCCCAGTTTACACATTATTTCTTCTTAGAAGTCTTCTCTTTCTCCCTAAGGCTGGATTAGATATGCCTGCAATGT
>NW_012149352.1:271060-273201 GCF_000956105.1 Propithecus coquereli
TGTTTATGCTTTTCAAATGCTTGATATTTTCTGGATACATAGCTTTTGCTAGGGAAATGGCTCTGCTTGATATAATAATCTAATAGTAGATAATACAATTTTTTTTCTTTCTTTCCAAAATATTGGTTTTGACTGAGTTAGATACTGATATGCTGAACTAAAAGTGCAGTCTTCCAAGAATAATGAAAAAGTTATGCAAGATGTCTTTAGTCCTTTATATTTAGACCATTTTGACAAAGTAAAGTATTATGATTTTAATGATAATGTGATATGAATTTATATTTGTTGGTCATAAATCTGAAAGTAAGGGTATGATTTATCTTGAACTTGGGAAGATATATATTTTTGTATAATATGCCCAAAAAATCATAGTTCATCACTTTGTAGGCAGGAAAATAATTTTCAGAAGAGGAGTAGTGGATTACAATTCTAATCTCAGTCTTTTTGCTATGTCTTATTGTGTAAATCATTTGATTTATAAGTTTCTTTGGCTTTCCCTCAGAGAAAATGGACCTTTCTCCCCACTTATTCTCAAGAAAAATGTTGAATATCATTGACATTTGAAAGAACACCAAACCAAGACTAGAACTGCCTATGTTCAATGTTTAAATTTATCTCCTTCATAGGAATGAGTATTTAATAATAGCACCTCTCAGGTCTCTAATTGTACTGGAATTAAAGTTAACTTGGAACTTCCAAGTTAATAAGCTATGGTAAGAGCTTTTGTTTTTTTCTCTCATTCTTTGAGATAAGTAAATGTATGTATAGAGTGTGACATAAAATTTATAATATTATATAACCAAATATATGCCAGGTAGTGTCCTTGGCAACACACACACACATGCACACACACAAAATAGCTCATGTAACTTTCATAATTCCCTTTCTTCTTAGGTAACATTAATATCTGCATTTTACAGTTGAGGAAACTTGAATCACAGAGAATAATGCAGAATAATGCGGCCAAAGTCTCATAGCCAAGTAGTGTGAGCATGAAGCCTAAAACACACAAGCAGTTTGGCTTCATATTTACACTCTTACACTCTGAAAGATAACGTTATTTTTCTCACTGAAATGTAATAGTCCAAGATCTTTATAAATGTGATAAGTTCTTGCATTGTTCAGAGATATCCTAAAGACTACCTCTGGCAATGAATACAACTTCTATAATGATATCTTGCCTTCAAAGAATAATCACAGAAATCCCTTCTCATCATCATATCTTCTTCACAAATAAATGGCTTGCTTATAATGGAAGAGCCACATGTTGGTGGGTAGTTATCTGTGTGTTTTGGTTTGTTGCAGCTAATTCATTTTAGTCATGGGAAATGATCTCTGATGTCTGCTGTACTCTAATGTCCTGAACAATATGTCCTTTCTACACGTGTCTCCTTTGGAAGACCTTCCTGAGTTTGCCTTTTATATTGTAAGTCTTGTGGGTTTTGCAGTAGTTTTGTGATGTTGAGATTTGAGACAGAGTAAGAATATCTGTGTTAACCACCTACTTCCCTCAAAAGAGGAAAGAATGACTTGAACGATGATCAATAATAAGAATGAAAAAGAGTAATTTTTCTCTCCATACGATACAGAGTTGAAATATCCATTTTCATTTCAGAAAGTTTATTTTAGTGGCAGTAGTATGCATTGTGTGATAAGAATATCAGAGTTAAGAAGAGCAAGTAAGAGAATGGGTCAGTAACCCAGGTGAAAAATGACAGTGGACTAAATTAATGCAATGGCTATGGGAATGGGAAAAATGGGTGAATTTGAGAAATATTAAAGAGATTAACTTGCTAGAACTTTGCAATTTGGTTCTGTGTGGGGATGAGGAGGAGGACATTGTCAAAATGATACCTACATTTCTACTTCAGAATTAGGTGGATGGTGAACAAATTACTTACTTTTTCTGAGTCTCAGAGTTTTTGTACGTGAAGTAGAAATGCATACTTTGTGAGCATATCGAACATTCCCGTGAAAGAATGCAAGATATCCAGGATACGGACAGAAGTAGATGAACACTCACTGAAAAGGTTATTATTTAAGAGCCACTGAAAAATAGGTTATTATTTTATCCCAGACTTTTAAGAACTATGATATGACTTTGCAAAATAGGTGACCAAATGGCTCAACATGAACAAAAG
>NW_012149352.1:273251-273753 GCF_000956105.1 Propithecus coquereli
GTCTTTCTTTTAACTATGTTCTTTCCATGAAATTATTCAATTAGTTTCTTAAAATAAATGACTGCTCAGTGGAACACCAAATGCTGGCTACTTTTCCTGCAGAATTTTTTTTTTTTTTAAAGACACCTTTTCCCCTGAGATACTAGTTGGAAGGTACTATGGATGCAGCACCTGGGGTGAATAAGGGTAATAGAGTTTATAATAATTAATTTTCAGCAGCTATTCTCTAGTGATCAAAGATTGAATCATATGCAAGTGTGGTTTTAATTTCCTCTTTTAAATGAAGAACAAGAAAACTATAAATCACATATCCAGTTCTGCCATAAATCTCATGTGTTCCATTGCTTGCCGACAGTCTGAAAGAAATATTTTATTCTTTGCATTCCTTGTCCATATCAGGTTCATTATATTTTATTCTTTCCAGTAATAAGTAAGCACAGGACATGCAAACTCCAATGTCGTTAGCAGTGATTTCTCTGCTGCCCACTAAGATTGACAGCGA
>NW_012149352.1:274069-274888 GCF_000956105.1 Propithecus coquereli
AGATTTCACAATCAACCAATAAAATTTAAATAAAATGAACTGAAATCTCAGAACCCATGGACTTATTTTTTTAGTAGCGATGAGGAATACTGATAATGAGTGAATTAACATCTAGCTTGTAATATAATATTGAATAGTAGTATTAAGTACCGAGAAGGAACTAGGCACTACAAGAGAAAGAGGGTTTTATTTAGTGATCAAGGAAGTCTCCCTGTTTGGGGTAGAGGCCCAAAGGTAGCACTGTTTACATAAGGTTGTCGTCATTAATATTTCTGGCATCTCAAGACCAGGACATTTGTGTGTCCTTTTCATTGCATGCTTGCCCTAAACAGACAATGAGATCTTCAAGATCTTTTCTTGCCCTGTTGGCCTTGACTCCTCAAATTTCAGCACTCTATAACTTCCCCCCATTTAATTTTATTGATAAAAAATATTCTTTTCTGTTTCCCCTTATTAATTAATTATTCTATTATTCTCTCATAGTATATTGTGTTTTCAGTCTAAGGGGGGTTCTACAAACTATGACCAAATTGCTGGTTTTCTTTTTATTTTGTTACGCTTATTTAAATAATCTTACCTGAATGTAACCACAGCCATTTCTTTATTATTATCAGTGGCTGATTTTGTACTCTACTGGCAGAGTTCAGTTATTGCAATAGAAACCATGTAGCCCTCACAGCCTAAAATAGTTGCCATCTAACCTTTCACACACACACACACACACAAAAAACACAATTAGAATTTGCTGACTTATGGTTTAAGGCACTACCTATTGAAATACAAAAGTTACAAATATATAAAATGAAGTAGCCAAATTTT
>NW_012149352.1:277089-279434 GCF_000956105.1 Propithecus coquereli
ATTGAAATAAACAATATAATCAAGCAGCCAATATATGAAAAATCTATCTAAATAAAAACCTTACTCTGAGAAGAGAGTTTAAGATTACAGGAAACATAATAATTTCTCCCATCCAAATGCTAACCAGGCCTAACCCTGCTTAGCTTCCGAGATCAGATGAGACTGGGCACATTGAGGGTGGTATGACCACAGACAAGTTTCTGAGTCAGACATACCTAAGTCTGAAGCCCAGCTTGGCTCTTGATTTCATGAGTGACCTCGGGAAATTTAATTAAGGCATTGACACTCTACTTCTGCTCTTGTCCCTTAGCCCCGTATCACAGAGTTGGTGTGAGGGCAAGGTGAGATAGCATATATAGAATGGTTAGCATTGTTGCCAAATCAGAGGAGACTCTATAGACGTGTGTTGTATTCATCTTAGAGAGTTAACGATTCATCCCATGGGCAAGAGGAGAAGCCTCACACAGTATAGATTGAACACTACGAGGGGGTAGAGAATATACCTTGTGGGACAGAGAAATGAGGAATAAAAGAGACTACATGTGAGCTGAATGTTGAAGAGATGGCTTTGTCCGAACATAAAACGTGGTGTGGATGTATCTTCCACTGCCTCTTTCAGAAGCAATTTCTTTCTGCTTCTCACGCAGCACAGCAATGAATCCTTTTTGGTATTAACTGCACATCAGCTTCGTTAATGTACTGAATGATTTGAGCTCTTGGTTATTATCCCTCATTATTTGCTGTCTTGCCCAATTTAACCTCATCCATCTGAAAGCTGGGAAATCATGTTTAGATTCTTTTTCATCGTTGTTTGGGTTAAGCAGGCTTGAAAGCATGGAATCGTTACAAATATATAAAATGAAGTAGCCAAATTTTTCATAGTCTTTTTCACTATCTCTATGCTCTCCTTATACCCTGACATGGCCTCTCTTTTGCTCTAGCATTCATCTCCACAGACTAGGACACAACGAAATCATTCCCTCTCCTAAAACACTATGTGATCCCCAATTGGACTTTTATTCTCTCTACTCCTTTAAGCTTCCTAAACAAGAAATGTCGTTTAATTTGTGGCAATTTTTTTTAGTTGTTTATTAATATACTTCATCCATTTCCTTCTAACTTATGCACCCCAGTTTTATTTGGTGTGGCCAGCTAAACAAGTGCTTTTACGACCTGTCTTGAAGTTAAAAGTGGCTATGCAATTCACTTCTGGCTGTGGTATAAGGGGTATCACACTGAGGTTTTGGGGAGAGGTTTTGGTTTCCTAATATTATAATACAAAGGAAGGTGCTGCAGCTGCCACTCCTTTCCCATCTCTTCTCTGCTTCAGTGAGGACGTGATGCACGGAACTGGGCACCATCTGAGGCCTGAAGATAAACCCCAGCATACGAAGAGTAGAAAAGCCGACAGATTAGAAGGAGGCTGAGACTCTGGTGGTTTCACCGAAAGGCTGAAGCAACGCCGGGAATCATTACCTCCAGACACCTTGCTACATGGGAAGAATATAACTCCATTGGTTTAGACTACTATTACTTGGATTTTTCTGTTACTGGAAGCCAAAAGCACTCCCAGCAGATACACAATTAGTGAAGATAGCTGAAAAAATTCAGTCTCGCAAGTGTGGAATTCTTTATAACAAATCTCGGTCGTGTCAAGCAGAGTTTAGCTCATTTTGTGTGAGCTAAACAAGCATCAGTTCTGTTAAAATAAAAATACCTGTGTGTGTGTGTATGTAAATATACATATATATATATATACAGCTATATATTTACAAATATATTTGACAGTCTTAAAATACTTGGAAGTCTAAATTAAAAAATGTAAAAGCTGACATTTTATGTGACTTTGTTCTTTATAAAATGTTTCACTGTTTCTTTGGTTTTGATAGCGGTTTTGATTACGTAGCCTTTCTCTTCTGCAATAACTAAAAATATTGGGCAAATAAGATAAAGTGTGCTTAACATACCTTACATAAACATTATATGTAATCTTGTCCTTTTGACAAAAGTTAGATAGATTAAGACAAAGACAGCAATTAAATGATTATAAGTGTACATTCAGCAAGTTACTTTTTAAAACTAGCTCTCAATAGCAGTATATTGAGATGTCATTAGCCTCTTTCTGTGGGAGAAAACCAATACAAAACACAAACAAAACTAAATAAACATCAGGGACATACTTCAGTTAGTTGATTTTTCTCATTCAGATGCAGTTAAAGGAAAAACAAGTGTGTTTTTGAGTACCAGGCAAGTGAAACTGGAAAGACTATGTAGTATAATATAATCTGTAGATAATTAGAAAGGTCTTCGTAAATTTTTGTATGTCTCCTTTCGGTAGAAGGGAC
>NW_012149352.1:282020-286062 GCF_000956105.1 Propithecus coquereli
GTGACTTTTCTGTGTGATCTTTCATGTTTCTTGTGTTCTTTTGCTGATTCTTTCTCATCAGGCTACTTTGTCAAGGACTGGATGTACTATGACTGGTTTATGAACTTAATTTTGGGGCTCCAAAGGGATGTCCCTTGGCAGAGCTGAAGACATGTGCCCTGGTCTTGTGCTATCTTGGTGGGGTTTTGGCCTGCTGGATTATCTCTGGCCTGTTGTCTGCTCCTTCTGCTTACAGATATTAGTGAGTTTCTTTTCCTTGCTTAGCTTTCTAGGAGTTGGGTCACTTTTGTGTGTGTGACTCTGCTATCGATTACTTGGTTGAGGTGGAAGGCACTGGGTTTAGTTATGAGGTTGCTCTCTCTTTTGTTGCTTGAATTTTGCGTGGAGGAGTCAGTTGTCAAGGTATTCCAGACCCTTAGATTGATCTCTAAAATGCCAAATGGGACATACAAAAGCCTGAGTCTTTGGGAAATCTTTTGCCACTCCCAAGGGCTACTTGAGCCTTGTTACCACTTAAGATGTGGTGAGAAGAGCAGAAGGAATCAGCGTGCCTGAGGCAGTATACTTCAGAAGTTGCTTGATTTGTAGCTAGGAGAGAGCTGCTAATATGTTTTTCCAGGCTCATTAGGCACCCTTGTGGAGGAATTCCTAATGGGTTTGTCAATTGGTGCAATTGCTAAGGACTCTGGTTGAGATTTTCCTTCCAAGACCACTAGCCCCTAAGATGACAACAGCCTGGGCACCAAGTGCAAGCTTTTGTGTTATGTTCTTGTCAGGTGTTCAAAACCGATCAGCTGTATCACGTCAACAAACTGTCCCCTTTTGCTTAGATCCAAGGTCATACAGATTCAGGCTAGACCTATGGGGAAAGTATTTTTTCTCCTTTCTCCCTACCTTCAGGGGCAGGCTCTGTCCTGGAGGGCTGTGGGAGGGGCGTTGGCTGAGACTGTCACAAGGACTGGCCTGAAAAACATCTTCTCTCATTTCTTTCCTCATCCGAGGGTGAGTTTTCACCTGCTAGAGGGGAGATAACACCCCAGACTGGGGGAAGGGCACTTCCTGGGGCTACCTGGCATCTCAGCTCAGGAAGTGATGACCCTTATTATTCCACCCCTTCAAGGGCAGTGTTGTCTAACTGGTAAGAAGTACACACTTCAGGGCTGCTATAGAAGCCTTGCCTAAGGCCCCTGAGGGACCCAGACCAGAAAGCAGCCTGTCCTGCTGCTCCACCCCAGTGGATGTGGGGTCAGTCCCTTTGGTACGCAATATCGGTGGTCAGATCGCAGTCAAGGGTCATCCACCACCCCTACAGGGTCACAGTCCAGAGAACAGCTTCCCTTGTTCCTCCGCACTACCAAGGGTGGGGAACTAATTCTTTGGGAGGAGGCGCTGATTATCAAGTCACAGCAAAAATGACGCTACAAGACCCCACTAGGAAAACAGCCTCCTTCACTCTCTACTCGGCCCTTCCTGTAGTGGAGTCTGTCCGTTTGGCCGGCAGCTCTAGCTACCAAGTCGCAGCAGAGAGGTGACCACGTGTCTCAGTTTGAAGAGCGGCCTCCTTGGTCACTAGACACTCTTAGGGGTGCGTGCTGTCTCTTTGGTGCAAAATAGCCCCACTGTGAAGATTCAACAATCGGGCTCCTGCGGTCGTGGGTTTCAGATATACACCCACATGCATACACACTCACAGAAAGAGAGTAAAGAGGAAGAAGAAAAGAAAAAGAAAGAAAGAAAAAAATGTATATATATAAATAAAAAGAATTAAGAGAAATATGTATATAGAAAAAAACGAAATACACACACACGCACAAAAAGACCCCTTTACTCCGCATGCAGGCAGAGGCAGGCCCTTTGGGGTGATGTGTGAGGGGGGTTGAGTCCCCTGGTGGAGGGGGTGGTTATGTCGTCTCGGATCACAGCTCTACAAAAAATTAAAAAAAAGAAAGAAAAAAAAAAGTGACCCCTTTACTCCGCCTAGTGGCGGAAGCCGGCCCTTTAGCGTGGTGCGTAGAGGGGTGGGGGGGTCGAGTCGTCTGGCAGAGGGGGTGGTTATGTGTCCCGGATCACGGTTCTACAAGCGGTCTCCCTCAGTTCACCCTCAGTTCCCCGTCACCTTTGCAGACAGCGCCGACGACTGAGTGGAACAGGGCAGCTGAGACCGCCTGGAAACTTGGCAGAAATATCGCTCTTTCTCCCTTTTCCGCCCTTTCGGAAGCAGGGCTTGAGTCCGCGGCTGGGACAGACTGTCCGCAGATTTGGGAGTAAAAGTGGCTGTGCTCGCTACTCTCCTCCTCGTAGGGCACGACCAGCTCTGCCACGGAGGCAGCGGGGATGACTCAGGCCGTTGCCCGGGCAACAAGCCCCGGTGGTCGCAGGCTTTGGGCTCCCGGAATGGCGGCTGCCCACCCACTGCGAGTCAGCGCTGGAGCCGACTGGACCGGGAGGGCATCCGGAGCTGGGGTCCGCTGTTGCCGTCTCCCGGAGCTGCCTCCCGGAGCCGCCGGCTGAGCCCGCCGCTCGCCCTACACACGGCAACTCTGGACAGATCCGTGGGAGGACTCTGTGCTGTGTCCCTCCCAGCACCCACCAAACTTTCAGCGATTTCCACAGGCAGAGCCTCTTTTATTGAGTTCCCCTCCTCCGATCTAGTCCCGGCGGTCTCCTGTGGCAAGAAGCTGCCTCCAAACTCTCCCCTGTGTGCTTGGGCAGCATCTGATCTGGGAAGCGCCCGCTCAGGTCAGTCCCTCCCCTCCGATGCTGACCCAGCGCCGTGCTCCAGCGAATTCAAAATGGACCCTGCTCCTGTCTTGGCTCCCCACCGCTTGTCGGTCTGTGCTACCACTTCACACTGACTTCTGGCACTTCTTTGCCTGCATGGAAGTGGGGTGTGGTAAAGGAAGAGTCGTCTTCCTGTGAGTCAGATCTCATTGCCCGGGCCAGCCCGCCGCTGGGCGCTGCCGTCCCGCGCTGTTCTCCCCCCATTTGACCCGCACTCTCTGGTATTTGCGGGCGCTTCTCCAGTTCACCTTTTTTTTCCGCAGCACTGCTTGTCCCTCACTGCTTCTCTGTAGATTCACGAAGCTGATCCTGTGGGAGAGCGCCTCACTCGCATGTGGGTGTCCGTGTTCTTCACCTCCCACTCTGGGAGCAGAGAGCCAGGAGGTCACCCCTAATCCGCCATTTTCCTCCTGAAAATGATACTTTTTGAAGGATGATCATGACAGCTAGTATTTAACAACACAAATCATTTACCCCTCATGACAAGCGAATGAGGGGTATTATTATATCTCTTTTATAGGTAAGGAAACAGAGGCATGACGAGGTTAATTAACTTGCCCAGATCACACAGCTAACAGGTGATGGAGCCAGAAAAGGAAGCATACAACCCCAATTCTTAGGATGATCAGATGAGCCTCACTTCTGCATCATTGTGGGATAAATTGAATTAAATTCAACAAGATTTCCCAAATGTCGATCATGGGCACAGACACTACATATTCATATCTGTATCCCCAAGTCTTACCATAGTATCTGGCACAATTTAGACCCTCAATAAATATTTTTAAATGAATAAATGCTAGGTACTCCGAAGAACAACAATGTGAACAAGATGTCATTTCGACACTTAACAATTTTGAGAAAAGACTGTGTGGGCTAAAAGAAATATATCTGAGTAATTCTATGTGTCTGCTCGTGTAGGAAGAGTAGTATAGGACTTGTAGCATTAAAAGAGTAGATGGCAACGGGTTAGTAAAGGAGAACCAGATTTAATGTAGAAGGCAATATTAGACACAAATATCAACATGTGATTAAGAAAATGATAACTTGGATTTCCACATGTATAATTCAGATACTTTTCTGTGTTTTCTATGAAGGAGGGGACCATGTCTGTCCCATCTGTCCTTCCCACATGATACAGATATGAAATAATCTAAGATGTGTAGTAAAGATTAAATATAGTCTGGCTTAATTGATAAAATTGATCAGCTCCAGTGAAAAAGATGGGGCTACCTAATAAAACTCAATTTTATTATTGTCG
>NW_012149352.1:286112-288050 GCF_000956105.1 Propithecus coquereli
CTCCCAGGAGTTCTGTGTGCTTCTTGTATCTGGATGTCCAGATTTCTGGCCAGGCCTGGCATATTTTCCTCCAGTATTCCATGAAATAAGTTTTCCACCCCTTGAGTATCTTCTTCTTCTCTCTCTGGAAGACTCATGATCCTAAGGTTCTGTTTCTTTACATAATCCCACATTTCTTGAAAGTTTTGGTCTTGTCTCTTGCGTCTGAGTTCTTTTTCTTCGTCTGATTTGTTCAGCATGTAGACATTATCTTCAAGCTCTGAGCTTCTTTCCTCTACATGATCCATTCTGTCCTTGAGGCTTTCCATTGCGTTTTGAAGTTCCCTGAATTCCTCCTTCATTGACAAAATTTCTGTTTGGTTTTTCCTTAGTGCTTCAATTTCTTTGGAAAATTTTTCATTCATTTCCTGGATTGTTCTTGTGGTTTCTTTATGTTGGGACTCTATTTTCTCTTCACTTCCGTTCAGCTTCCTTACAATCCATAATCAGAATTCTTCCTCTGTCAGTTTAATTGTATTATGTATGTTGGTATCTGTTGATGGAGATCAAATATTTTCTTTCAGAGGTGACTTTTCTGTGTGATCTTTCATGTTTCTTGTGTTCTTTTGCTGATTCTTTCTCATCAGGCTACTTTGTCAAGGACTGGATGTACTATGACTGGTTTATGAACTTAATTTTGGGGCTCCAAAGGGATGTCCCTTGGCAGAGCTGAAGACATGTGCCCTGGTCTTGTGCTATCTTGGTGGGGTTTTGGCCTGCTGGATTATCTCTGGCCTGTTGTTTGCTCCTTCTACTTACATATATTAGTGAGTTTCTTTTCCTTGCTTAACTTTCTAGGAGTTGGGTCACTTTTGTGTGTGTGACTCCGCTATCGATTACTTGGTTTAGGTGGAAGGCGCTGGGTTTAGTTATGAGGTTGCTCTCTCTTTTGTTGCTTGAATTTTGCGTGGAGGAGTCAGTTGTCAAGGTATTCCAGAACCTTAGATTGAGCTCTAAAATGCCAAATGGGACATACCAAAGCCTGAGTCTTTGGGAAATCTTTTGCCACTCCCAAGCGCTACTTGAGCCTTGTTACCACTTAAGATGTGGTGAGAAGAGCAGAAGGAATCAGCGTGCCTGAGGCAGTATACTTCAGAAATTGCTTGATTTGTAGCTAGGAGAGAGCTGCTAATATGTTTTTCCAGGCTCATTAGGCACTCTTGTGGAGGAATTCCTAATGGGTTTGTCAATTGGTGCAATTGCTAAGGACTCTGGTCGAGATTTTCCTTCCAAGACCACTAGCCCCTAAGATGACAACAGCCTGGGCACCAAGTGCAAGCTTTTGTGTTATTTTCTTATCAGGTGTTCAAAACCGATCAACTTTATCACGTCAACAAACTGTCCCCTTTTCCTTAGATCCAAGGTCATACAGATTCAGGCTAGACTTATGGGGAAAGTATTTTTTCTCCTTTCTCCCTACCTTCAGGGGCAGGCTCTGTCCTGGAGGGCTGTGGGAGGGGCGTTGGCTGAGACTGTCACAAGGACTGGCCTGAAAAACATCTTCTCTCATTTCTTTCCTCATCCGAGGGTGAGTTTTCACCTGCCAGAGGGGAGATAACACCCCAGATTGGGGGAAGGGCACTTCCTGGGGCTACCTGGCGTCTCAGCTCAGGAAGTGATGACCCTTATTATTCCACCCCTTCAAGGGCAGGGTTGTCTAACTGGTAAGAAGTACACACTTCAGGGCTACTATAGAAGCCCTGCCTAAGGCCCCTGAGGGACCCAGACCAGAAAGCAGCCTGTCCTGCTGCTCCACCCCAGTGGATGTGGGGTCAGTCCCTTTGGTATGCAATATCGGTGGTCAGATCGCAGTCAAGGGTCATCCACCACCCCTACAGGGTCACAGGCCAGAGAACAGCTTCCCTTTTTCCTCCGCACTACCAAGGGTGGGGAACTAAT
>NW_012149352.1:291980-293905 GCF_000956105.1 Propithecus coquereli
AGTCCAAAATCATTATAACTATCAAGCATGATTTTCCACTTTGGATTTTTAAAAACTTTATTTTAAAAACTTCCTGGTATCCACTCTTGAATAAATTTTAAAAAGTAGGACAAAAAGAGAAAAATTTGCTAATGAAATAATTTTCACACACATATGAAGCCTAATGAAGTATCTGTTTGCTTCTATCTAGTAAAAATACAGTCAATTCTACTTATAAAATAGGGGAAAATAATACTATTATCTTTGTAAACTGTAGGTAAGGACTAAAAGATAAAAATATCAAATCGAATCTTGTAAGCAATTCTCAATAAATTATGGCAGATGAACTACATCATTTTATTTTCAAATTTATTTCCCAAAAATCTATGGACCCCTCTGTGGTGTACGAATTTTCCAGTTTCTCCACCATATCTGTATTTTACTTTTATGAAGTGGAGTTCCGTTCCATGAAATTGCTTTTAACCAGAGATGAAATATGCTTTTTGAATTGACCTTGAAAGAGATATGACATCATTGAACCTCAAAATATGGATTCAGTAAATTCTAGCAGTGACTTAGAAGCAGAAACTCGTGTGCCAACCATGTCCTTACACACTACGTTCCCTTCTACGCCTTTTATAACGTTTTTAATGTTATAAGAAAACTTTACCACAAGACAAGGCACAGGAAATCATAATTTGGTAGAGATATTATTATCTTAAACTATAACACATAATAAATATATGAAGTTCTGTGAAGAATTTGATCTTTGATGAGGAAAAACAGTATACAATAAGCAGGAAAGCTTCCCTTTAGATCTTAACACGCTGGCTTATTTTTACCAGATGTTTTTATTTTAGTGATTTTTTCTGTTTCATATAAATGACAATATTTTTCTCCAACTGTAAAAAGAATGAATATTTATGGAAAAAAAATAGGTTGTGAAACATTGCATTTGGCATTTCCATTCAGTGCCAAGATTTAGAGATGCAGTGGGAAAGTTACAAATTATTAATGTGTTCATTCCATTAAATGACCATAGAGTTTTCCATTTATGGATGAAATTTCCTCATTTCCAATTCTATCTTTTAATTTTTTTTCATGCATTGTGCCTCTATAAACCACATAGCCCACAAAAAAGAGCAAATGATTTAATATCCCCCAGATGTTCAAAACCATGTAGGAAAAAGAAAATAGCAAGACCAAACAATTAAACCACTGGTATTATGAACATCACACTCACTGGTAGGCTCTTGTTATTTCCCAGTGAGTAGCATATGTTTGGGGTTGTAAATTAATATTATAGCTCTTTAGAGCTCAGGATATGACATGACATTTTGAGGTCTCAGAACGAATGCTGTTTTAGATATTGAAATGGAATTTCAGTTAAAATATAATCAGGGGATGTAGTAAGAAAAATAAATATCAAGATGCTGTTATTTGGGCCTGTGCCACAGTGCTCATGAAGATTATTAACGATCCACCAAAGTTTCATGTTATCACATCAAGGAAATCAAGAGAATAATAATTATCTGGGATCTTACATTTGATTAGAAGCATTTCTGACATTTAAAAATTAGCACTAAGATAAATTTTCAATACTATGCTTACTCGGCTCAGTTTAAGATCATAGAGATTGTCTACAATTTGTTTATTCTAGGAAAGTAGGAGATGACTGATTTTGTAAGGAGACAGAATACGGTATTGGGGGTGACAATTGAAGGCTAATTAATTTTTCAAAAAGAAACCTCATTAGATGGCATTATCTTGGTACCTTTAAACATTTTGTCAGTGTTTCAGTGTTCATGAAATTGAGTTGGTGGACTCACAATAATTTAGCATGTAAGAGAAATAACCATATAAACCAGACCACCACTGAATTCATTTCGAAAGGGACATTCCTTCCAATTGACCAAAATTATTCTACGTCTCATCTAGAGAATTCT
>NW_012149352.1:295708-305411 GCF_000956105.1 Propithecus coquereli
TTAAAAAAGCAAAAGATAAAGACAAATTACACAAGGTGAGGGGAGAAGTTTATTATCAAATGTAGGCTTTGGATGTTATTATAGATGATAATGGATATTATAAATTTTGTCTTATATGAAAATTTTGAAATTATATTTAAAATCAAAATATACAAAATTTGAAACATATGGTAAAATGTGAAGCAATAAACAAATGCATAAAGCAAAAGCAAATATAAAGACCCTACTTCACTATGGTGGACTTTTTCAGACTTGTGCAGAATTGTTTGTCCATTTGTCTCCTTTGCCATCACTACTCATGGGGAGCAAAGTTTTCTAACCCCCTGACTTTAGGCTTTGCATGTGGCATGTTTTGGCCAATAAAATATGAGTGGCTTGGGTGTGATGTCCAAGCAAAAGCTTTCTGAAGCAGTGTATACTTTTGTTTTTGTCAGTCTTCTTGCATTCTTGGAATGCACATTGGAATGCAACATTGAAATCGCATTATCCTGTTGTGTTCTTGCCCTACACCAAAGGAAGCTCAAGAAAGGGTCATTTCAGAGGACACCTAAACTCAATCTGCACACTGAAACCAAGCTTAGCAGAGACAAGCTAAAACCAGCAGGATTATGGAGTCTTTGGAATTCTTTGGAGTATGACACTCAATCTTCATGTAGTATGAGTGAGAAATAAATCTTTGTTGTGATGTTTTTTATGCACACAATATAGTAAATGCTGATTAATACATTTGATATCCTAATATCTCTTTGTTTCTTCACCAAGTGGGATGGGTAGAAAAGAATTGTCAAATATTTTAATGTATTTTTATACAAAAATGTTATTACATATATCTTTATTCATGGTTGAGGTGATATATATATATTTTTTATTTTAGAATATTACAGGGGTATAAACACTTTTGTTACATATATTGTCTTTACACTGCCTGAGTCAGAGCTGCAAGTGTGCCCATGCCCCAGACAGTGCACACCGCACCCATTAGGTGTGAATTTACCCATCGCCTCCTCCCCACACATCTGCCTGACACCCGATGAATGTCATTTCCATATGTGCACATAAGTGTTGATCAATTAGTACCAATTTGATGGTGAGTACATGTGGTGCTTGTTTTTCCATTCTTGTGATACTTCACTTAGAAGAATGGGCTCCAGCTCAATCCAGGGTAAAACAAGAGGTATTCATTCACCATTGTTTTCATGGCTGAGTAATACTCCACAGTACACATAAATCACATCTTATTAATCCACTCATGTATTGATGTTCGCTTGGGCTATTTCCACATCTTTGTGATCGTGCGTTGTGCTGCTATAAACATTCAAGTGCGGATGACTTTATTGTAGAATGTCTTTTTTTCCTATGGATAAACACCCAGTAGTGGGATAGCTGAATCAAATGGTAATTCTACTTTTAGTTCTTTGTGGTATCTCCATATTACTTTTCATAGAGATTGTGCTACTTTGCAGTACCACCAGCAATGTAGGAGTGTTCCTATCTCTCCACATCCATGCCAACATTTATTGTTTTAGGACTTTTTGATAAAAGCCAGTCTCACTAGAGTTAGGTGATATCTCATTGTGGTTTTGATTTGCATTTCCCTGATGATTAAAGATGTTGAGCAATTTTTCATGTCTTTTGGCTATTAGTCTGTCTTCTTTTGAAAAGTTCTGTTCATGTCCTTTCCCAATTTTTAATGGGGTTATTTGATTTTTTTCTTGTTGAGTTTCCTGAGTTCTATATAGATTCTAGTTATCAGCCCTTTATAGATGTGTAACATGCAAATATTTTTTTCCATTCTGTAGGTTGTCTATTTGCTCTAATGATAGTTTCCTGGCTGTGCAGAAGCTTTTTAATTTGATCAGGTCCCATTTATTTATTTTTGTTGTTGCCGTGATTGCTTTTGGGATATTCTTCATAAATTCTTTGCCTAGGCTGATGTCCAGAAGAGTTTTTGCAACATTTTCTTCTAGAATTCCTATGGTTTCATGCCTTAGGTTTAAGTCTGTTATCCAACATGAGTTGATTTTTGTGGGAGCTGAGAGGTGCGGATCCTGTTTCAGTCTTCTACATATGGCTATCCAATTTCCCAGCATCATTTATTGAATAGGGATTCTTTCCCCCAGTGTATGTTTTTGTCTGCTTTGTCAAAGATCAGACGACAATATGAGGATGGTTTTATATCTGGGTTCTCAGTCCTATTCCACTGGTCTATGTCTCTTTTCTTCTGCCAGTGCGATGCTGTTTTGAGGTGACATTTTAAAATGTAATTTTCTAGCCTAACATTTTTATTTGATGTCTATGATGGTATTATTTTGTACAGTATATTTGTAGTGGGTGCATACTATTAAGAATGGCTGGATACTTTCTGGACAGCCCTTGTATATGACACTGGAATGAGCACCTTTGATCTTAACCTTGCTATATGACAAGTTTAAGGATATGAGGGTTTCCTAGAATGGAATTAATTGTCAGCACAAGTATATATTTTAAGCCTGCTGACACACGTAATTTTTGTCATCCAGAAATTTTGAAGCAATTTACCCTTCTATCACCAATATATGAAATTTCACTTTTTATTGTACTCTCATTACCATAAAGAATTCAAATTTCTAAACATTTCCTAATTATATAGGCAGAAATGACATGCTGTTTTAATTAGGATTAGAATGCAATTTTAAAATATTGAATTATTAGCATTAGAAGAGAAAGAATTGCTAACCAGGAGTCAGGCAATGATTATAGTGAATAAGTTACACAACATTAATTTATGCCACACTAACATTGTTCACTTTGGAGAAGAGCATCACAGAGATGGTATGTAAGGGATTTCTGGAGGCATAATACATTGGCATTTCAGAAACCATGTTGCAAAGGCTTTTCCTGAAAGAAGTAGAAAAGATATGTACTTAAAACTATTAGAAATAGGCAAGTTTGTAATAGATTATAATACTGATTCAGGCGTGGTTCTGCCAAAAGTTTGAAACATTTTGAAAATCAATTTGAGTTGTTACAATGATTTAAAGGCACTCTAAGCATTTAGAAGATGGAAGCTGGAAATGCCACAGTTCTTGCATTGCATTGGATGGTCCTTCACAAAAACCGCCTGCCCAAATGCTAAACACAATTTCTTTGAGAATCATTAGACTATAGGATATTAACATTGGGTCAATGGCAAGCTAGACAAGATCTGTGATGACAGTTTTTCCTTTACTCCCCTCTCTCTTTCTCGCACTCTCTCCACACACATGAACACATGTAAGTACTAAATATTTAATCATGAGTTCATCCAAGGATTTAAATGGATATGCCAATACCATGTAGTTCAAATTAATGAATGGCAAAGAAAAAAGTATGACCGATGTCCTGTCTGACAAAACAGATTCCAAAATACTGTGAAGTATCAGAGTGAAGTCTCAAATTCTGTTTTCTTTTGGACATTCTAAATACTCTTTCTTCTAGAGCTGAATCCATTCTAACCTGTAATGACATCATTTGTACTGTTATGTCCTTTTTTTACTTAGATAGACTTTAAGTGCCTTGAGAGCAGACCATGCCTAGCCTGGTTTGTGTTCTGGCATATCTTAATTATTCAATATTTATTTAATAAAATAAGGAATAAGTGGATGAGTATCATGAACTTACATCTATTCTCTATACACTTCCACTCACTCAGAAAATTGATGCTGCTGAAATGTACCACTTAAGGTTCAGACAGGAAAAAAACAAACTATTCTAAGTGTTTTTACCAGGATGAAATTTAAAACAGAAATAGCCACTAACAAAACATTTGAAATTATTGTGAAAGCAATAGTCAGTGAGAATCTATTCGCTTCCAGGAAATCAGAAAGTGAGAGAATTGAGTGTAGATGGTTCCAATAATCTCAATTGCTGTCAGCAACAAATCAGGTGACTTGAAGAAGTTCAGTCAGAACCTTCTGGAAGCTGTCCCTCTACCATATGCCCACATTTCTACCAGCTCCTGTTGTAGGAAAATGGCAATGGCCTCTCCTTTCTTTCTGTGTTCTAAATCTCACATAAGTACCTATTACAGGCAGAACCTAAGCAGTAGCCCAATTAGCCAGAAAGTCAGGGAAATACACTTTCTAGGTTTCAATCCTCTGTGATACAATGAGAATACAGAAGGGATGAAAATGGTACTGAGATACCAGTAGTCAATCTGACACAGTAGGTAGAATTTCCAAATTCTGGATATTTTCACTTTTCATTTTGCTCCTTAAAACACAATATAACCATGCCATATGTTTCAATTTTTTCTCTTCCTTAACTATATTTACATTTCAAAAGAAGGACTATAAAATACATATTCAAGATAGTATGCAGTTTTAGGGACATAGCTATGTTGGGGATGTGATCAAGGTATGGAAACCATAGTAAAGCCTAGCTCCTAATGCCCATAATTTTAGCAGCATCAAACATGTGAGAGCCTATCTAGAACACTGTGGAATATCAGGTGGCCAGAAAAAGAACATAAATAAGAAAAAAAAAATGTAGATTTAGCAGTAGATTCCAAGGGCAAGAATGAATTAGCTGTAATTGGGCAGAAGTTGAAAAGATTCATGGAAAGTATGTAAAGTGTGAATCACAAAAGTGAGGAACACAGGGTTTAAATTTGTGCTGGGGGCAAGAGGAAAGGAATGTCAAGGTAAAGAGAAGCCATTAGGAAAATGAAGCACATGCACTATGAGGCTAAAAGATAATTTTGTTGGATTCAGTAATACAATGACTGCTGTCCTTGATTGAGTCATTCCTCATTGACATTGTCACCACATGACTATAAGGGTTTGATGTTGAGACTTATAACTTTAGTATTTTGAGTTTTTTTTAACTTAATTTATCTTTAACCCATTTTCCACTGACATATATTGATCCTTTCCCTAGAACAATTCCTAATTTTACTCTGCAACATTCGGTACGTAGTAAGTGGCGTTTGTCATAAATACAGAAAAATCTCCGTATTACATCCCTTAGGACTCCATGGGGTATGATGTAGTTCATGAGTGTAAAGATGGGGAAATATAAGTTTGTTCATAAAATGATTTTTTTCCTGTTTTATAGCAGTGGTTCATGAAAGTTTTCTGAAAGAATCAAAAAGTATTATAGGTTTGCGGCCCATACACTATCTTACAATTACTCAACTCTGCTATGGCAGTGTGAAAGTAGTTATAGGCAGTATGGAAATGAATGGGTGTGAATGTATTCTAATAAAATATTTTAAACCAACAGTGAAATTCAAATTTTACATGATGTTCATATGTTGCAAGATATTATTTTTATGTTGATTTTTCCCAGATATTTAGAAAAAGTAAAAATCATTCTTAGCACTCGGGACATACAAAAACAGACTGCAGGCTGAATTGGGCCAACAAGCCAAAATCTTTCTTTAAACTTACATTGTCCAATATAGTATCCACCAGCCACATGTGATTATTGCTCACTGGGAATGTAGTTAGTGTAGCTGAAGAACTTATTTACTTATTTGCTTAATTTTAAATGTCAAGAAAGAAAGATACTCAATTTAGTTACTGTAAAATATTAATTGTTTGGAAGAACTTAAATATGTAAACTACTTCTAACTTCAAATTTTATGAAATATAAATAACAATTAATTATTTCTAATTAAAATTTTATGTTAGAATTGAAATATCCTTAAAGTACCTAAAATATATACCAGATTTTGAAGTCTTGGTATAAAAAAAAGAATGTAAAATATGTCACCAATAATTTTTATATTTAATATATGTTGAAATGATAAAGTATTAGATATATGGGTCTAAATAAGATACATTATTAAAAGTAATTTTATCTGTTTGTCTTTACATTATAATGTGGCCCCTAGAAAATGTGCAATTTCATGTGTGACTCACATTTTATTTCTATTGGACAGAACTACTCTAGACACACACGGCAAGGCTATATTTCCTTTCTCTCTTGCCATTTGTTGGGGCTATATGACTAAATTCAGGTCAAAGGAGTGCTGGAATTAGTGAAACAGGGCACCTCTAAGTTTGGTCCATAGCCATTACCAGGCTTTTTGTTTTCACCTTCCTGCCGACAGAAGGCAGAAAAATCAGACGAGCATGCTGGCACAGAAAAATGGAAGGAACCTGAGTCCTGAGAGACTGCCTGGGGGGCAGCTGGCCTGGAGAACTACTCAACCAAATATTCCTGCCTTGAAGTATAATGTAAGAAGGAAGTAACCTTTTATTATATAAGCCACTGAAATTTTTATATATTGTTTTTACAGTAGATATTCCATCCTAATTCAATAAGCTAAAAAAATACCCATGTAGCCAGGATAGAGTATAAGAAGTGACTTTACCTTTCTGGTTTAAACAACTACATAACTGGACAAAATATATAAGACAATCCTTTTCCGACTTGGAAAACTGGAAGCAGAGGGCTATGATCTCTGAGAGAAGGGCAACAAACAAATTAAATACTGTGTTTCCATTTTTGCAGAAGTTTACTGAATGGAAGAAGTTTTCAGATTACAAAATAGAGAGAGAAAAACAGGTAGAGCTAGGTAGTGTTTCTGAGTAAAGGAAACAGAGATCACAATTTGGGGAGTGCAAGGAAATTAGAATTTATAGAACAGAGTACTGAAGAGGAGAGACATATAAAGAGAATGAGAGAGAGAGAGAGAGAAAGAGAGAGAGAGCAAGAGAAAGAGAGAGAGAGAATCTCTGAAGAGTTATGAAGGAGGTCAACAATTTGACCATACATGAATGACAGAAAATTATCTGAGACCAACAAAAGAGTCACCTAAAAGGAGTAGACAAAATAAATTCTGATATTTATTATGAAAGTTAGGAAAAGTAGAAGAGTTCATATTTCTATCAGATTGTAAAAATGTACTAATAAATAAGATATTAGGTAGAATTCTCAAAAGGATATTGCCTTAATCACGAGGTTAATTTAGCCCCATAAAAATGCTACTCTGGCCCTAATCTGAAAGCCTTAAAAAATTAAAATAATTGTAAACAATTTAATTGCATAATAAGACAAAATAAAACACTGCTTAAAGGAATGCAGAACTATCCCTGAACTAACAACATAAAAGTTCTAATTCCGGCATCCAATAAAAATTACTAGACATGCAGAGAAGCAGGAAAATATTAATATGACACACAAGCAGGAAAAGAAATAATAGAAGAAAATACAGAAATAAATAAAAAAATGGTACTAGAAGACAAAGACATTATAACAGCTATTGTAAAAAAACTGCATATGTTTAATAAGATAGAGAAAAATATTACCATGATGAGAAGAGAAATAGTAGCTATAAAAAATATCCAACTGGAAAATCTTGGGATGAAAAATAAAGTGTCAGAAATGAAAACACACTGTATGTGATTAATAGCAGATTAGACGTAGCAGAAAATAATCAACTAACATGAAGACACAGCAATATAAACTATCTAAAATAAAGCAGAGTGGGACAAAAAGTAATCTGAGCATCAGTGAGCTCTATGACACAACCATGAGGATGAAGTATAATATATGAATAATTAGGGTTCAAAAAGTGGAGGAGTGACATACAGAATAAACATATAACAATTGCCAAGGCACATGATAAAGAAATTGCTGAAAAAAAGAAATAAAGGTCTTATAAAGTAGCCAGAGGAAAAAAGAGGCCACAATATGCACAGAGGAATAGATATAAGAACTATAGTGACTTAGTGTCAAAAATATGCAAGCCAGTAGACAATGAAATGGTGTGTGTGTGTGTGTGTGTGTGTGTGTGTATAAAATTAGAACTCATTATGTGGTGTCAATGTCCTTCAAAATAAAAATCTAAATAATGACTTTTTCAGCAAATAAAGCTGAGAGAACTCATTGCTAGCAGGCTACACTATAAGAAATGTTAAGAGAGTTCTTTAGATAGTAATAAAATAAAACCATGTGGAAATTTGTATCTTTACAGAGGAATGAAGTGTGCTGAAAATGGCAAATATGTATCTATGCATAAAAATGCAATGTATAAAAACAATAGCACAAAAATAGAAGGGGAAAATAAAAATACTAAATACGGTGTTATAATTTTCTTAAAGTACAGATGAAGTTGTATAATATATTTTTATTTGAAGGTAGACTTTGCAAAGTTAAAGTCCTTTTTATAACTTAGAGCAACTATTACAAATAAATTTGAGGTATACAAGTAATCTAACAATGGAAATAAAATGTAATCATTAAAATATAAAACCAAAAAATTCAAAAGAATCAAGAAAGAATTAATAATTAAAAATAGAAAAAACAAAAATAAAACAACACAATGTCAGCTACATAAGAGACCATATGTATAATTATTTTAATGTAAGTGTATAAAAAACCTTATTAAAAGTTAGATATTGTCAGATTGAATAAAAACAAGGCCAAATTATATGTTCCTTACAAGAAACTTGCTTTAAATGTATAGAGACATACATAGGTTAAAAACAAAAGTGTGAAAAAAGATATACCATTCAAACAATAATTAAAAGGGTGACTGTCATGGCTATAATGGTAAAAATCAAATTGAACTTAAGAACAAAGAATATTTCCAGGGATAAAGAGAAATACTCATAATGATAAATGAGTCATTTCAGTAAGAGAATCTCATAATTCTAAACATACTTGCTTCAAACAATATGATAGAACTTAAAAAAAAGGCAAAATATACAAAATCCACAGGTATATTAATTGAAAGAACAATTAGATAGAATAGTCAAAAAGATATCAAAGAATTGAACAAAGCTCTTAAACAATTTGACCTAATTAACATTTATAGTACATTCCACGCAACAACAAAAGAATACAAATTCTTCTAAAGTGTACATGAAATATTAATTGAGATAGAACAAATTCTGGATCATAAAACAATTCTGAATATATTTAAAGGAATTAATCATGTAAGGTATGTTCCTGCCCACAATGAAATCATTAGAAATCAATACCAGAAAGATACTTGGAAAATTCTCCAATATTTGGAATTTAGCAACATATTGTTAAATAGAACATGAGTTAAAGAAGATATCCCAAAGATAATTAGAAAAAAAATTTGAAATTTGAACTGAACAAAATGGAAAAGTTTATATAGATATACACACACACATTGTGTGTATCTAATAACACAAAAATAGTAAGTACTTAAAGGGAGGTTGAAAATATTAAAATTTTATATTTAAAAAAACTTTAAATGTGGGTACTAGCAAATTTAAAATTGTATATGTGGCTTGTATTACATTTCTATTTAACAGTGCTGCTTTATAGAACCGTTTCCATATACCCTTATCAAGAATGTCATTTTTTAAATATTTTTTTCTCATTACAACGTATTCACATTCATAGTATTAAACATAGAAAATACAGAAGAGCACAGCTAATATAATTAAAATCACCCATAATTCCACAACTCAGGATAAAAACACTGATATACTGTGTATATACTTCCAGGCTTTTTTTGAGAGCATATAAATGCACATATATGTTTTTACAAAATTGGAATATACTTGATGTACTTTAACTTGCTTTCTTTTATCAGTATGTTGTTAATATATCCCAAATCATTAGTTATCCTAAACATTGCTTGAGGACTTTGTAATTTTTTTCTTCTATGATTGTACTATAATTTATTTAATCTTCAATTGTTTGATATTTAGATTTTATTTCTAATTTTTCAGTATCAAAAGGCTGTGATGGCCATTGT
>NW_012149352.1:305461-306786 GCF_000956105.1 Propithecus coquereli
AGACTGAGAGAAAATATTTTAAAATACATGTCTGACTAAAGACATATATCCAGAATTTTCAAAGAACTCTTATAACTTAATAAAAAAGCAATTCAATAAAAAATGAGCAAAAGCTTTGAATATATGTTGTACCAGAGAAGATATAGGACACCCTGCCCTCCCACTAAAATGCTAATATTAAAGATTAAACATACCAATTGAAATTGAAGCTATGGAGCAACTAATTTAGCCATGTTAGAAGTCAAGTAGAACAGAAGATACACTGTATGATTCCATTTATTTAAGTTTTTAGTAAAGCCAAAATAATGATATCATAACGTACATTATAAATTGGTTTTTGCCATGGGCCTGGATTAAGGGGAGTACTGGCTTCAAAGTGGCACAAGATAACTTTTTACACCGAAAAAACTTTTCTCTGTCATGACTATGGTGGTGGTTAGTCTATGGAATGTCTTTGTCAAAATTCAAAATATGGTGAATTTATTTGTATGCAAATTATAAAAAACTGGCTTAAAACACTTCATGAATTTAATTTCATTATTTCACAAAATATGCCCTTTTGTTGCTCTCCACTTCCATAATATTTAGTATTTAATACGTCCTGTACAAAGTATCTTCTCCTGCATAGTAGATAGGTTTTGTAACAGATGAGAGGTGTCTTTCCTTTGGTGTTCATTTTTACACTATTTTAGAGAAAACAAAGGGATTTGAGATAATTTAAATGGTAGAATGCTGTCAAAATTAATCAATTGGTTATTGGACCACACTGATGAAGACAAAGTGTTGTGTACAGAGGGTCTCTAGTGATGTGTCCTCTCTGCTTTTTAGCTCAAGATTGCAGTAAGATCCAGTCAGTTGTTTTAAAAACAGGCACTCAACAAAAGGAGTCTTGTATTAATGAATGTGGTTGCTTCAGCTCTTATCCCTTTTGATAGCTGATAAAACATCCCTTTTTATTGGAAGTATTTAAAAAAATATGTTCCTGTAGAGTCAGCCATTTTTAAGAAGTTTAATCTAACTCATATTACAGAACCTTCCCTACATTCACATGATAAAAGAATATTTATCATTACTTCTCTTAGATGCTAGAGAAACTAGAGCCCTTGACCAAGATCTCGGAGTTAGGTTACAGAGCTAGGATTTTTACCAACTTCTTCTGGCATTAAATTGTATTTCCTTTTCCTCTATGCCCATAATATCTCTTTCTATGATTGACGATAATACAATTATTATTATTTTTTTTTATTTCAGCATATTATGGGGGTAAAGATGTTTAGGTTACGTATGTTGCCCTTGCCCCCCCCCCCAAGTCCGAGTTTCAAATA
>NW_012149352.1:307541-322305 GCF_000956105.1 Propithecus coquereli
CTGTTCATGTCCTTTGCCCACTTTTTGATAGGGTCGTTTGATTTTTTCTTGTTGATTTTCCCGAGTTCTAAGTAGATTCTGGTTATCAACGCTTTATCAGATTTGTTACAATTATTTTTAAATGGCTCGAGTTCTATAGTAGAAAGACAATGGGAATAGAAAATGTTTGGGGAAAGTGATCAACTTAGATAATACTTTTTTCAGATTCTTGCCTGAGCTGTAATTCTAGGATTAATGAATGAATAGCCATTGTTTATGTCAATATATTATATTTATCTATTTATCTCCATATGGCCTTTACAGCATCTGTCTTTTCCTCTTTCACTTGTATTGCCTACATATCCTGTCTTCTGATTTCAATTGCAATTTGGAAAGGTCCATATCTAAAGACAGAAAGTATGAGAGTCTCAAAAATGACATGGTTTACCACCCCATCTATAGATAAGCATTCAAATATTTCCCTCTATACAACATAAGCCCAACACAAATTTCCATTTCCCTTCATGAGAAATATTCACTAGATAGTGGGAACAATTGTTTTGTTTGAGACCTTCACCTTGGTCTTGAAGCAGAACCCCATTTTCCTTGGGATATCATCCATCTCCTAGCCCATGGGCTTGAGGAGGTGCTAACTCTAACCTTTGGTTCAAGGATGGGTATGTGACTTGGCCATAAGCTGATCAGGTTACTCTGTCTTCCTGGCCTCAGTCATTGATTCAGAGAAGAGCCCAACCCAGGCTCCACATTGCTGTCTCCCTCATGTTATCTGGAGAAGAAAACTGCCTGCAAATAGAGAAAATCTCAGGAAATGAGGACCAAGTGATAGAAAATGCGTGAGCACTGATGATATTGTTAGATTTACTAAATTCAATGATATCAGAAGCCAGAACCAATTTTTGTCTTTGAAATTATAGAAGTCAACAAAATACCATATTGTTTGAGCCAATTTAAATTAGGTTTTTACCTTTACATCAGAAAAATTTGCGGTAATATATTTATCAAACCACTTCTTTATGTCTTTCCCTACTCACAAAACAGAAATAGCCTCATTCCCTGGCACTGACTCTGAAAAACACACATGATAATAACACTGAGATTCAAAATGCAAATGGACTCAGCATTCAACTTATTTTCCCTAAGCTACAAGCAGGGTCTCTAGTTAGATACATGGGAGGATTGGTGGCCAGTAGAGATGGGCAAAAGGCTAATTTCCTCATCCTAGGCCAGACTTCTTTTGTTCAAAGTTAAATATCTCTGAAAACTGAGCCCTATTGCAAAGGCTGTTATCATTTGTTTTATATTAGTTTCATTTTCCCACCAAAATATCTATCTGGTGTGTAATATCAGTCAAGTGTCCTCAATGGGTGGTCGCTAGGTTTTACTTTTTAATGCATTCATGGGTTTAAATATAATTATTTTTCTAACTACAGGATATTTTCTTTAATCTATTTGATTAAGCAAGCCAGGAATTGGAAGGAAAGATAATGTTTTCTCACTTCCTTTCTGATGAATAATAAATGTCACTAAGGAATTAGATAGTAGGAGGTAGTTGCCTGAGCCATCTGCTGCATTTGGGAACAGAAGAAAGATATTAAACTTTAAATTAGGTATTGCTTCACAGCACCTAAAAGATGAAAGGAGATACACACTAAACTGGAAGATACTCATCAGTTCTTATCAGTGAACTTACTTCTTTGCATGGGTAAAAAAAAAAAGAAACACACACAACTATTGCTTTTCCTTTCTGGTGAACAGATTTTGTATTTTGTTGCACCCAATATAGGAAATCTGTAATTAGCATGACTCTTCTTCAATTAATGCATTTTCAGACCTCTACAAATAAACTGTGTAGTTTTTTAAATATAGACAGCTGATGATAATCTAAGAAAAAAGAAAAAGGCTCTTTTTATTTCAACATATACAATATAGTAAAGAAACAGAGTCTCATTTCCATAGCAACTATATCATAGGTCAAAGGAGAAAAATAAAACTTTATGTCTAAGTACATTTACTTTAAAAATTATTGGCCAAGTTTTGGTCATCAACATAATGGGCAATTTTAATGAAGAAACTACCTGTGTTACTTTATTTTTCTATACAATTATTCCTAAGCAAAGTATCTATATGTGTACAAGTTTCTGCTGTTTTGATATGACTTCTGTTTAAACAAGATTTAGGGGAAACATATTTTTATGAGAGAAGTGTAAATACTGGAAAGGATGCTATGAAAATAATTTAGTATAGTTGTTAATAGTATAGCTTCAAAGTCAAGCAAAGACACTAGATGAAAATTGTGTATATGACACCAGAACAAGGAACCTAATTTCTTTAAATCTCAATTTATTCTTCCATAAAATGGGTAAATGTTATTGTTTTCACCTAATATACAAAGTAAAGAAAATAATATAAAATAAGACACTTCAACAAAAATTGGGCAAAGGATATAAAAAAGCAATTTAAAGCAAGGAATATGGATACAAAACAAATATGTTAAAAACACTACACTTCACTAGGGATTAAATAAAAACAAATCTATGCCCTCTCACATGTGAAACTGAAAAAATTGGAAAAGACGAGAATAGGCAGTGTTTAGAGGAGCTGAAGGGAAAGATAAGTCTCATGTACTATTGCTGGATGCATAATTAGAACAACATTTGGGGATAGCATTTAGGAAATGCCTGAGAAATTTTAAAATGTATCTACTCTTTTGTCTTTTTATTTCATGGTTAGGAATCAATCCTACTGAGATACTAACAGAAGTCTATAGCCATGTATGTAAAAGGATATCTATCGCTGTACTATTTGTAATAGTAAAATATTGGACCAAATTAAATATCCATAAGCAGGCAAAGGGCCAACTGCACTGTGAAATATTGTCATATTAAGAAAAATGAAGTTGATGTGTGTGCAATGACATTAAAAGAGGTCCATACAATACTGTTTTATAAAAAAATAAAAAAAAACATGTCATAAGATATTTTTATAATCATGGATATATGCTTGAAGAAATGTGTGAGGTTTAATATGAAAATATAAAATCTATATCAGCATAATATTTTACAAACTATTTAGCCTCATTTCTGGCACAAAAGTAGGGTTAAACAATTATTATTATTTCTGTAATTATTTAACATTTTGAGTCAACATACATAAATAGATAATAGAACTACGGTTGTCTAGAAATGAAAACTTAGAAAGAAAACAATTACATGGAGATAAGGTTGCTATGGAGATCTTTCTGGAGTGTAAATTGCATTATTTTACAAAAGAATTTAAAGTATTAAGACATAAAATTCTGTTTCCCTTTCTGTTGTAGATTAAATAGCACAAGTATTAAAATGCATTTTCTTTCCCCCTCCTCATTTAGAAAAAGAGAGATTCACTGGGATTTCATGTTCTTCCATGCTGTGAATTCTTCACTTTTTGTTTGCGTATGTGTTTTGAATGAGGATGGTTTTGTGTGCAGCAAGGACCTTAAGTTTTAGAAGACAGGGCCCCAAAATACTTTAGATCAGATATGATGAAGATGGATGAGGCTGGGGGCAGAGGAAGCCAAGGGAGATGAGAATATCTTTTTTTTTTTTTATTATTATTCCAGGGTTTTGGGAGGGTACAAACATTATAGTTACACTTTATGTCTTTGCCTCACCCAAATGCGGGTTAAAGGCATGCCCTTCCCTCCCTTTAGTGCTCCCCATGTCCATTAGTTGTAGATTTGCTCCCCCATCCTCCCAATCCCTAGAGAGTATTTCTGCCATGTGATCAACCTAGTGTTGATCAGTTAGTACCAATTTGATGGTGAGTACAAATGGATCCCGTTCTTCTGCTCTTTTGGTGCCTCACTTTGGATAATGGGCTTAAGTTTAATCCAGGAAAGTATAAGAGGTGCTAGATCACTGTCGTTTCTTATGATTGAGTAATATTCCATTGTAAACATATACCAAATTTTGATAATCCATTCATGGATAGACGGGCACTTGGGTTGTTTCCACATTCTTGCAATAGTGAATTGTGCTGCCATAAACATTCGGGTGCAGATGTCTTTATCGTAGAATGTTTTGTGCTCTTTGGGATAGATGCCTAATAGTGCTATTGCTGGATCGAATGGTATTTCTATTTTTAGCTCTCTGAGGTATCTCCAAATTCTTTTCCACAGAGGTTGCCCTAATTTGCAGTCCCACCAGCAGCGTAAGAGTGTTCCTGTCTCTCCACATCCTCGCCAGCATTTGTTGTTTTGTGTTTTTTTGATAGAGGCCAATCTCACCGGAGTTAGGTGATACGTCACTGTGGTTTTGATTTGCATTTCTCTAATGATTAGAGAATATCTTAAACCCAGCAGGAAAGGTTCTCATTCCCTGACACTAGAAAGACTGAGAAGTAATAAGATTCTTATGGGGTAATCACATGTTTCCCACTGGTATCAACACTCCAAAGTCATATAACTTCATCTGGGGATGGCTGTATGGCTACTTTGAGACTGAATCCTTAGTTGTGTGCATTGGCTCTAGCTTGGTCTAGAGTGGGTTGGTGCATCAGAGTCATCTCCCAACTGAATAGGCTATGAAGCTTTGATGAATAAATGGTAGTGAAAACCAGAGATTCTTCCTTAATCTTTGAACTGGTAAGTGTCATGTATCTTGTAAAATGCCATGGGAAAATAGAAGAAGTTGCTCTGACCCCAAATGATCAAACAGGACAACTTGCCAATCAGAAAATGTAGTTTGAGACAAATAAATTTGATTTATAAAAATAATGAAATATGATCTATCTAGCTATAAGTTCACACACATCCATTTCCTATTTCTAGCCTCAAATAAGATTATATAATTTAACACTTAGTAGGTGGTTAATAGAGATATGTTGATTATAAGTACAGAGCTATAGCATTTTAGAATTAGAAGTGATCAATTTGAAAATTCTTCCTTTTGATTAAGAAAAATATAAACTAAGGTCCAGAGGTATTGTGTGCCTTTCACAAGAACACATAATATCTTCCAGGGCTCTTTTTTAGTCAATAAATGAAATATGGGACAAACCTGTCTATTTGATAATTCTGGTCAGAATTGTCTGATCAGATGCTTATTTGAATTATTTCACCACAAATGTTATTTGAACCAAATACATGGCAGATATTGAGCATGAACCCTCAATGCTGACTATTGAAATAACCAATTGAATGTATTACCGTAGTTTGTAAGTTCTGCACATTCCTACTGACTATTGAATCTACCATTTATATCCCTAATTAATACATAAAATAACTGTTTTTCCAACATCAACAAGAAAAACATCAGTGTTTACTGTTTAGTTTTCTGTTTATCATTAGTTCCTGGAAGAGTTTATAGAGGTTACAGGATTTTTACTTACCTGTGTGTCTTCTTTAAAGATGTATTAACAACTTACTAAAATATATAGTTATAAGATGAACAAGCTTGTGAATAATACAGCTAGGATGAAAAGCTAAAATTAAAATAACTGGGAAATAGAATCAAAATATGGAAATATCTCACCAAGTTGAAGCCATAGCTATTTACCAACTAGAGAAAGGGAGAATAATTGATAAAAATAATTTAGGTTAAATAAATTAATTCTTCAAATGTAGGATATGGGAAAAGTAGCTCAACGGCAATTAAAAAAATAACCTAGGTTTGATTTGATTGAAACTCAATATATACTTATATATGGATAGGCTGTTGCACAGTTGGATAAAATCATTTTAGTTAATAATAGTGATATAATATTACAACTTTTTAATATGTTAGCACATTTTAAAATGAGACACATAAAAAATAAAAAAATAATCTGGCCTTAGCTGTATTTGAGAAAGTTTTATTTCTAAAAAAGTGTGTAAGGGATATTGAAGTTCAGAGAAGGACTCGTTGCTCCATCTTAAATAACAAAGCTAAAATTTTGTTTGTTCAATCAGTAGTTATTTGAATAGGAAAATAGAGGTAATGAAAGTGTACTTAGCTCTGTGGAAAATCTGGTAATTCTACCAAAAATGGGGTCAATCAGTGACCGACTATGAGGTTCTGAGTCGAAGTAACCTGACAATCAAATACAGTCAAATTGCTGAGTCAAAGTAAACTTCCCTGAGTACCTTCTCTGTGTCTAACATTTCAGCACAAGGGTAATATATCTATAGATGTAATCAGAAAAAAGGGACTATAACATTTCAGATATATTAAGGTTGTATAGCCAGTAAGTACATAATCTGTAAAGTGGACACATCTAATGGAAGGCCCTTTTAATTACAGTCTCCCTGTTAACAGCAGGCTCCCGGAGTAAGGGAAATAATCTTTGTATTTCCCAAGAAACGATGTGAGTTCATTGTGCATAGTGAAGGTTTTACAAATAAATGTTTCAAAGAAGTATGAGATTTCGAGTTATAGTTTTGTAAGATATTATTTTCATTGATGACTGTGACTCCAAGAGGTAGTCCTGAAAGATATTATTACCAATATTTTTAAAATAAAAAAGTCAAAGTTCAGAGAGGTAAGGTGCTTTGCACAAATCATAAAAGTATTAATACAAATTTGAGCAAGATCCTATGTTTTCAGACTCTAGTTAAGTAAGTTTTCTTTCAGACATTCATCAGAATTGGAACAGCAACAACAAAAAACCCACAAATTATGGTGGTTAATTTTTTCAGGTGGTGGTGTTAATTTATTTTGGAATTGTTTACTCTGTTTCAGATAAATCAAAAAGTTTCCAAACTGTTCTGCTCAGTGATGTGTGCTGCCAACACAGAACAATAGTAATAATACAATGTAGGTAAAATAATACAAGTATAAGTTTAAGTCCAGGTTCATACTTTGCCTTGCCCTCTTGCACTCTTGGGCAAATTCCTTATTGACTATGAACTTTAATTTTCTTATGTTTAGAATAAAGATAATAATATTAAATTTTAAAGTATCAATTGCACTGTCTAGCATATAATGGTTTCAGATTCTCCTTAGCTGTACTTCCTGTTTCTAGAACTAATTTAGACAAAGAATCTATACTGAAAGTTTTCTTCAAATTCATTCATTAGCATTCATCTAGCAACGTAGCTATACCTGTAATAGCTCTGCTACACCTATAGTTCAGTCCAAATTGCTATGTCTGCAATTACAGGCCTGCCATAGTTCATTGTAGAAATACTGTCTTGAATCTATCATCAAGTACATTTATCCAACGTCTAAAATACCTTGAGAGGACTATGACTTAGAGCCTTTGCTTACTGAATTTATGATTAGATTAGAAACACAGCAAACAAAATAACCTGACAAGAGAATGGAGAATGTGAAAGCATCAGGGTGGTTGAGACAAATCAATGAAAGTACAAAAGAAAAACATGAAGATTTAAAGGCCACATCATCGGGGAAAAAGAAATAAATGAAGTGGGTATTCTAACTCAAATGATGGATTTTGTGAATATTTATTTTTGAACATTGTAAATTTCTTATAGTTAGGTTATTTATAAGAAAAAATTCATTTTTCCCTGAATAACTGGCAAAATGAGAGACATCTGTTTTACTGAATCAATATCATTAGGGAAACATTTTTGTGCATTTTTTTTCTATGCCAGGCATAGTGTCCATAATTGAGCATTATTAGTAATTGAGACCATAAAATATGGTCCACGGCTTATGGTTTGTCAAAAAAATATACTGAAATAGTTTAATGGTTTTTTCTGGAGGCGTCTCAAGATTCTTTTTTTTTTAATCTCTGTAATTTATAAATTGTTTCTTAATTCAGAGATGTTTACAATTACAGGTTTTACCCTCAATCCTATTTCCTATAACATGCACTTCTTAATTTTCCTAATATATCAAATCTCTAAAAAGCTCACAGTAAATGTCTCCTCCAAAACATAGCTCTCAAATACAATTTTTGGTGAGGTAATAAATAACTACTTAAATGTCCTGACTGCTTCATCATGGAGTGGATTGCTATGCTTGCCAAGGGCAGAAGACATAAATTGAAGTTTAACATTAATTATCATTTTAATATGTGCTATTTTGTCCACCATGGATTTATTTTTGGTTTCTAATATTGCATTTTATTTTATTTTTTATTTTTTTAATTTCAGAATATTACTGGGGTACAAATGTTTAGGTTACGTACATTGTCTTTGCACCCCGTCCCCCTGAGTCAAAGCTACAAGCATGCCCATCCACCAGACAGTGAGCACCACACCGATTAGGTGTGAATGTACCCATCCCCTCCTATCCACTCTCATCTGCCTGGCACCCGATGTATGTTACTTCCATATGTGCATGTAAGTGTTGATCAATTATTACCAATTAGATGGTGAGTATATGTGGTGCCATTTTTCCATTCTTGTGATATTTCACTTAGGAGAATGGGCTCCACCTCCATCCAGGATAATACAAGAAGTGTTAGTTCACCATTGTTTTTTTGTGGCTGAGTAGTACTCCATGGTATACATATACCCCATTTTATTAATCCACTCATGCATTGATGGGCACTTGGGTTGTTTCCACATCTTTGAAATTGTGAATTGTGCTGCTATGAACATTCTAGTGCAGATGTCTTATAGAATGTCTTTTTTTCCCTTGGGGAGATGCCCAGTAGCAGGATTGCTGGATCAAATAGCAGTTCTACTTTTAGTTCTTTGAAGTATCTCCATATTACTTTCCACAGAGGTTGCACTAGTTTATAGTCCCACCAGCAGTGTATGAGTGTTCCTATGTCTCCACATCCAGGCTAACATTTGTTGTTTTGGGACTTTTTGATAAAAGCCATTCTCACTAGAGTTAAGTAATATTTCATTGTGGTTTTGATTTGCATTTCCCTGATGCAGGATTCTTTCATTCATTTACTCCATCTACCCTCTTTGAGGTGCTCTCTGATACAGTGGTGACACAGGTTTAAACACGGTGGTCTTGGACCCCAGTTTGTCCAAAGTTGAAGGTGAACAGAGACACATACAGACATACCAGAATACTGATGTGACAATCATTCTTACGTTTGTGTGATGCTCAGTGATCTACGCAGGTCTGGTTAGGAATCACAATTCTGAGATAGGCTTTAAAGGAGAAAATACTTGAATTATGTATTGCAGGATAAGTATAAGTTAATCAGATTTGTTTTGAGAGTGGAGAGACATTATTTCAGGCAGGGAGAGACTTATTGAAATATTTCAGAGCCACCGTTACTAGCTTTCAGGATCACAGACATTGTAGAATAAAGTTGCATTGACCCTAGGTCATATACCAAAATCATTGTTTAAGGGGTGAATGTCTAATGTCTAACTTGTTTCCTGTTTAACCACTTATTTTCTTGGAAAGCTTTTATTCATCAATCAAGAGTTAGCTTACATTTTTTTCTTTTTTTAATTTTTTTAATTTCAAAATATTAAGGGGGTACAAATGGTTTTGTTACATGGATAACTTTCATATTGCTTTGGTCAGGGCTATAAATGTGCCCATCACCTGAATAATGTTCATTTTACCTGTTGGGTAGGTTTTTACTCCTCTCTTCCTCTCTCCCTTCCCTTCTTGATTTCCAACAATTTATACTTCTTTCTGTGCCCACGTGTGTCCATAAATTAGTTCCAAATTATTAGAGATTACATGTGGTGTTTGGTTTTCCATTCTTGAGATACTTCACTTAGGAGAATGATCTCCAGTTCCATCTGAACTGCTGCAAAAGACATTAATTCATTTCTTTTTATGGTTGAATAGTACTGCATTACTATGAGTGGAAGAGGTTTCCTGATCCTTCCCCACAAACTATATTAGGTAGTCCTCCTCTGTGCTCTGCTGAGCACTGTTGCATACTTTCCTGACAGGAGGAAGAGAGAGGTGGAGAGAAGGACAGGAGCAGGGAGGGATCACAGCACTGCCACGTTCAATAGGCATAATAGATACTTGCATATGTTGCCCCACTAGGCTGAGTGTCTCTTGTGGATGATTCTTATCAAAGTGCCTGTCATGTAACAGGTGTCCCATAAAGACTGAAAGAGTTAAATAATGATGAGAAGAATATGGAGACTTTCAATTGTTTTCATTTCATAGTGAGAGTTGAATACATATTCAAGCAATGGTTCCCTGTTGCCTAGGAAATTGAAGACACGTTGCTTAGCTCAGCATTACTTAGCTTCACAATCTCTTCCTAGCCCATATCTTCAACCCTGCAGCACTGATCTCACATAGGAACCCTACGCACCACCCAAACTAGAGTCTTTCTGAACCTGCCCCGGACTTGCCATCAAGCTTCTGCTTTCCACTGTGTCCTTTCCTTCCATCCGTGTTACCATGAGCATGTATTATAGTAAATACTGACTAAGATTTGAAAGACACTAGTCCTAATCCTAGTTTAGTCATAATCCCTCTGAGAGAGAGACAGACCATGTGATCACTTTGGGTGCCTGTTTTGTTATAATTAAATAGTTATTCCTTGCTATAAACTCTATGGTCTATGCCAACTCTAAATTATCTTCCGTAATCTTAGCTAAAACAGTTTCTTACAATCTCGTCTTGTGCTTTAATTTGTTTATAGCTTACACCACTACCTGGTGTCCCAGAAACTAGCATAATACCTGAAACAAAGTATTTGTTCAAAATATATTTTCTGAATAAATAAATGAATGACTAATTGATTCCACGCTTATATCATACCTACCTCTGAAGTCTTTGAGGTAGGTCTTTGTCTAATACATCTTTATGTCTCCATTATACTTAACTATGAACCAAGCACATTGTGAAACTTCTGGGAAAATCTATTGTATGGTGAATGCATGGATAATGCTTAAGTAAATGTTTCTTATTTAAGCCTATAGTAACCATAGCACAGAAAGAAGTCAAGACTTGTTCATTACTGTATTAAAACTATGGGCTAAATAGAATTCTAAAAACAGTATTGAGCATGTTCTTAAATAATTTTATGTAATATGTACAAAGCATATAATTAAGTTATGACACTACTTTATAGTATTTGGAAAAGAGATATAGTATCACATATTATCTGTAGAGAAATTAGTATGCATTGGACATTCATTATTTTTTTATATATATGCACATTTAATAATAGGATTAATGACTTTACTAAGTTGAGTTAGAACAAAATTGGACTCTAACCCTAAGAAGCAATTCCTATCAGTTCTTTCTTTGTGGTAGGAAAATGAAAACACAGCTTACCACCTAGCAAATGCTGGCTTTCCAGAACTATTACACACTATTATCCTAAATATGCCCTAAAATTCAAGCAGATTATATTATCTTTTGTTCTCTGAGGTTACCTTCATACCTCCATATCTTCGCTGATGCAAGTACTCCACAAGGAATGTCATGTCTTCACCTATATTCACCTTCAAACATCCTACATGTCCTGCAAAGCAGCTTTCAGATGCCTCCTCCTCTGGGGAGCTTTTCTATACCAGATGATTGCACCTTCACTGAATCCAGTAACACTCTGTGGACTTCACTCTTATTTCACATATCTGAATCTATCTGTTTTAGTAAGGCCATTATGCACAGGTCTCATTCCCCTTATTAGCTTACAAGACTCATCTTTGCTTCCTGGTAGAAGGCCTTGCATACAAATGGCATCTATATTGTGTTCACGCAATCAGGTCTATTGTACTGAAAATAAATACTCCGTTTTCCTTCAGGACTGGCTTATTCTGTTTAAACTCAGGATGACGGAAACATTGCATGTCTAGGGTGTTCACATGTATGTATTCATTTTATCCAATCACTTTCTTGTACTCTTGATGACTTTATTGTCACTTATTGGTGGTCAAAGCCAGGAAGAATGGGCTTGAGGGAACCACAGGATCTTGACCCTGTAGTTTTAACTCTTCACTCACCCTTTGCTCTCAAAGCCTGCATAGGCACGGTTGCCAGGTTCCCGGTGGAGTACAGGCTGGCGGTCCCATTTGAGGCATATTCCAGGACACACCTGCATATTTGGGAAGCTCTTGGATAGGACTGCATGAGAGGTGAAGTTCCTCAGAGAACGATACCGTGGAGAGGCTTATGGCATAATAATGGCAACAGTGAAAGGTACATCAGATGGTGTGACTATGTTATATAAATGGCCTCAGTGTATTGGGCCCTGGCTATTTTTTCATTGCAGTTCAAGACTTACTCATTCGAAAACCCATTGGTGCCAAATTCAAATTTTTTACATACCTGGTTATTTAAGAAATGGCCCAAATAGTACGATTTTTCGACATTTAGAGCTTGAACGCTTTGCATATCCTGTGAAATCTCGCCTCACATCCACTGGCCATTGACAAGATACAGTCTTGTAATTAGAAGACTCCCAAGCTGCATTTTGCAGCTCCTGGACTCAGAGACTCTCTGCTGAGATGATGAGTGGCATCACCAAGGTATGCAAACCCCTTTGGGGTTCCCCCTCACCTAGGAGTCCCCTTGCCTCCTCACTTCTGAATGGTGGTCCCCTCGTCACAAGCTTCTTGACAGTATTGTGCTCTGAGGAACTTCACCTCTCATGCAGTCCTGTCCAAGAGTTTCCCAATAAAGCTTGTTGAGTGTTACTTCTTATTGTGGTCAAATCTTTTTTTCTAAATCAGCCCCCAAATCCCCCAAACACCCAATAAACTAGTATCAAAGTTTGTTTTCAGAAGGAAAAAAAGATAACATAAACCTATTTATTCCTGGGGAGGAACTGGTTATTAAAATTATATTCACATTTTAGCCTTATGAATAAATGCATTTATGTTGCTACTCAGTAAAAGAAATGAAAACTCTCATTTCCCTTTAGTTCAAGATATATATCCTTTCTTTTTTATGTTGTTTTGCTATATATTTTTTTCATTTTAACTCAGACTTTTGATCTCTTACCCTTTTCTCTTTTAAATAGTCTCATGGGTTTTTTCTTCTATGCGTTCTCTTGAGAAAGAGAAAAATCTTAAACAGGTATACATTTATGTGGCACATAAAGACTAATAAAGAAGCACAAAGAAACCATGCTGCAGTTGTGCCTGGTGTGCAAACACACACATCGAGATCCACAAATTTCTCAGCAAGGAAATCGCTGGGGAGCTTTTTGTGACCTGCTGGTTAGCTAGAAAATCTTTATGTAGCATGAGGAGATTACGAGCTATCATTATCGACCTTACCATCAGTTGTTTTGTTTTTTTTTTTCCTTTATTTAAATGATATCCTTGGTAAAGGAAAACTGGCTCACATAAGGCTTTCTCTCAACCATCTTTTGCAGGCTCCAGGTCTGGTCATTTCAGTGCCCCTCAGACATCATTGAACTCTTCCATGGTTCTCAATCATAATTAGGGTTAATAACGCCTCAGCCTCCCCCTGTGCCCCATTTTTCCAGCTGTGATTGAATGCACTTCCCCACAGCCCTTGCCCCCCAACTGCAGCAGGAAGGAAGCTCTTGACTTTCTTGTAGCCTGATTATGCAGGTATGTGTTTCCCATGGCAGCTGGCTCAGATCTCCCTGGCAGCTTGTCTCCCCTTGGCATGCATGCTGTCACCAAAAGGCACTTTTAAGCCTTCCTTTGCTATACATCCTTTACAGCTCTTTGCTAGAAACAAATCCTTGAGAGAAAAAGAGACAGTGAAGTGGGGCTGAATTGGAGGGCCATAAAGGAATAGAAGTGGAGGAATAGGAAGAAGAGTGAGCAACCATTTCCCTTTTCTTCAAAGGCCCTGATTTACTGTGGGTCTATAAAATTATTAAAGGGGGCACACAAGCTTTTGCAAAAGAAAATCAACATTTACCAAGATCTTGATATAAACTGGTAAGGATATTGCATGCTTACTATTGACACTGTACCAAATATTTAAACTGTAGTAACTCATTAAAGGCTAACAACAAATTACTTTGGTGGTCACTATTATTTTCCTTTTTTTACCACCGAGTGAACTATACAAAGTTATACCACCTTGTGAGTAAAGATGGGGCTTGGATTGTACTTCCAACACCTGCAGCTCTCTTCTACCAATATCCAAGAGTTTATCAACCTCCCAGTAAATCTGAAATAGGAATTATACCCTATTTTTTAGATAAAGACTGAGGTTTGCTGTTTATTCCCGTATATGTATATATAAATATACTAGCACTTCAAAGGAACTATGGTATCCTATAGAAAATCTACAAATAGTAAAATTAAATCCTTGAAATTTGGAGAGCTGCTCCAAATTCAGACTGCTAGTAAGAGGATGAGAAAGGGTTCAAGAACAAATATGTCCAGCTCCAAACTTCTCTCACCTTCCACTATCAGTTCTTTCTTTGTGGTAGGAAAATGAAAACACAGCTTACCACCTAGCAAATGCTGGCTTTCCAGAACTATTACACACTATTATCCTAAATATGCCCTAAAATTCAAGCAGATTATATTATCTTTTGTTCTCTGAGGTTACCTTCATACCTCCATATCTTCGCTGATGCAAGTACTCCACAAGGAATGTCATGTCTTCACCTATATTCACCTTCAAACATCCTACATGTCCTGCAAAGCAGCTTTCAGATGCCTCCTCCTCTGGGGAGCTTTTCTATACCAGATGATTGCACCTTCACTGAATCCAGTAACACTCTGTGGACTTCACTCTTATTTCACATATCTGAATCTATCTGTTTTAGTAAGGCCATTATGCACAGGTCTCATTCCCCTTATTAGCTTACAAGACTCATCTTTGCTTCCTGGTAGAAGGCCTTGCATACAAATGGCATCTATATTGTGTTCACGCAATCAGGTCTATTGTACTGAAAATAAATACTCCGTTTTCCTTCAGGACTGGCTTATTCTGTTTAAACTCAGGATGACGGA
>NW_012149352.1:322355-324834 GCF_000956105.1 Propithecus coquereli
TAGACAAAGGAGAACAGGAAGTGTCATTCAAGTAGGGTATTTCTGGGTGATATTTTTGCTAAGTGTTACTTATTTCCAATAGTTCTAACCTGAAGTGGTTATATTTGCTATAGTACACCTAAAGTTTGTGAGATCCTAGCACAGAGGTAAGTGACATATACAACAATAAATGAATGGTAAGCTCTACAAATAATAGCCTACTCCATTACAAAAAAATAGGAAAATAAGCATTCTTCACTTTACTGGTCATTAAAATATTGTATTGAAAGGGTCAAGTGGGCAAACATATGTAATGGAAATGGATCCTTGAGTTTTAAATTGTTACTCTGGATACTGGCTTTCTGGTTATTAATATGAGGAACCTCACCAAATAACTACAGAAGGAAATAATAATGCCTGGAGCCATGCCAATGTGAGAGTGAAGAGAAGAAAGAGAATTAGGGCACATCTACTGAATGAACAGGAAAATATTCTAAAAGCCAGATTCTTAGGCTAGCATATGGTGGTGTTATTGGGGCATTTGGTATATAGTTAATAAGGCCTGTTCTGCTTTATTAGTCTTTTTGAATTACCATATCCTCTCATACAGTTGAATTGTATACAACTGGAATTTGACACCATCTTACCATCCCAGTAGGATAACTTCTTGTTTTTATTTTTTAGTGAGCAAATCAAATCCAATGTTTTAAAGGAGTTATTTACAGACTCCTTTAGGAAGATGCATTTACTCTGTTCTCTGTTCCCGTAGATTCACGTCAATAACGCAGCAGTGACCATTATGCGTGATCTTGGATTTTTAGCAAACCTTTGCTCCCTACTTAGTGATGAAATTTTTAAGTAAAAAAAATATAGCATTATAATCTCTTCTTTTTAAAACTTCTAGATTTGTTCAAGTAACTTGTCAATAAACAATTCATGAATAATTAGCTGAGGAATATTTTATGTTGAAAAAGTATTGAGTGGCTTTGGTATTGGTTACATTGTCTAAAGTTCAACAATTTACAGAAGGGAAGGAGGACAATGTGTTTGATATATTCTGCTTGCCGGCTGAACCTACTCCACACTCCAGGGAACCAGCCTTTTATGGAATACATCTGTGTGTTCCCCTCCTGCTATCTGGCTTGGGGGTGCATGTGGTTAATCTGAAGCACAAGGAGGCATCAGTGGAAGGAGGAGAATGAAGTCAGGGAATGTATTACCCTGATTTCCTTCCTGCTAGGTAACCACAGTTGGATGTGTCCTTGCATCATAGCCCATAAGTTCTGTTTTCTGCTCCCCTCTTTACCATTCTCTTGATGGATTCTATAACCACTCCCTCCACTTGTTCCTTCTGACAAGGGTCTTGGCATCAGCCCCAGGGGTACTGCACCAGCCTGTGTTCTATTCTCTACCCGTCTACACCTCTTTGTATATAATTCCTTTATTACAACATCCTCAGCTATCTCATTTGGGAAAGCTATTTCTTTGCTGACAAAGACGATATTGAAAATATCACATGGAACACTTGACAATTATTTGCAAAGTGCCTCCTGAATGGCAAATGTCTTGAAGTAATGCAAAAACATAATGAGCAAAGTCTGTATCTTCATAAATTAAAGGTGAAGGTTGAAAAATTCGGGTCCTTAATTCATGTTTTTTTCTACATGATCCCAAGTAATATAACTTCTATTTATTTGTCCCTATATTATACTGATGTGATTGATCTTTCACCATGTTGGGCAAAGAACTAGGTGTAGTTACATGAAAGTAGCCAAAATTCTGAGTAACAGGAAATGAAAAAACGAAAGGGTGGTAGAAGTCAAAGCCAAAACTTACCACCAACATCTATTTATAAGTTCAGCTTTACAGTTTTGAGGACATTTACATTCTCAATATCCAATTACACAATGTACTCAGTGTAAACAAATATTGAGGCAAGGATGATTGCCCTCTAAAATGTCAATTTAATTTTATGAAATTGCACAACTCATTTCTAATTCTTTTTTTCCCTCAAATGTCTTTTCTGAATACTTTCCAGTGTGTTATAAGTACAAATGGAAAAGTCCAATTGAGAAAGCCCTCATGAATTTGTAGAATTTTTCATTAGAAGAACAGGTAGGGTGTTTGGGTTAGAAATGGGTGGAAAATACTTTTTCAAAAATGTGAGGAAAAACCTTGACTAATAGAAAAGGAAACCATGTATTACATGGTAATAAATATTAGCAGCCTTTGAAACATATTAAATTGTTCTCCCTCAAAACCAGGGAGAAGCCACTTCAGTGATCGTGAACTAGACTGTGAGTTCACTTTTATGCCAGAGGGATTTGACCTTTATCCAGTTAAAGAAGCAAAATTTATTGCTGTTGGTACTATTTCTCTTATTTCTGGTTCCACATACTTTGTAAGTCCCTATTTAGACAAAATAAAATTTAAAATTGTATTCTATTTTAATTTATATGTGGGATTGGGGAAAGGATTTAATTTTCAGGCTATAAATAAC
>NW_012149352.1:326304-327434 GCF_000956105.1 Propithecus coquereli
TCTGGATTATTTTTTGAAAGGTTTTGTTTTCCTCTCATGCTGAATAATTCCCCCTAGTTGTTTATTCTGTCATTTTCAAAGCAAGAGTATATGCTATGATTTTTATTTATCTATTTAAGGACCTTTTTGAGTTTTTTAAGGTCACAATTTACCAGAAGTCCTTTTATTAAAAAAAACCCAGAAATGACAAAGTTAAACACACAGACAAATTATTTTTCTCATGTAACAGAAAATCTTGTTTTGCTTTTGTTAAATAGAATTTGAACTCAAAAAAGTTCAAAATTCAAAAATGATGATGCAAGAGTATACTTAGAACCTGGGAAATACAGATTAGCAGTCAATTTTAGAACAGTCATTACAAGATAAATGCTCTATTTGAAAGGGTTCATCTGTGGAAGAAACTGTAGCAGATTTTTAAAAAGGACCATAGTAAGTTTCAAATATAGCATTAGAAAGGTTTTCAAAGACTATAAATTCAAGAGAAAAGAGTTATAGCCTTATTTCTATTTTCCTTTAGAAGATGATATTAGACCGTGGGACTTTCGGTAAGATAATCATAGTTTTTTTTTTTTTTTTTTTTTTTTTTTTTAGCCATAGTTCTATCTCTTTTTCCATCTATTCAAAAAATGTTGCCAAAATTCTACCAGTCTTTCCAAAGGAATCAGGTTGATTTCCCTCTTCAACTATGTACATAGCTTCCTTTTCTTTATGAAACTCCTTCTTCCTTTATTTCCTACTCCAATACTTGCTCTCATTTCCTTCAACTACCTGTCTCTCCTCTCTCTAGTCACACTACAATTTTCTGCCTGAATGCTCTGCATTTTATTTTTTATTTTCAATTCTATCTTCTGGGTTTATAATAGTTTATTTTCTTGTGTTTCCATGAGATGTTGTTGGCTTCTCTTTCAAATTAATTGGTTTAAAGAAATCTGAAATTTCAAGGCACTGGCTCCTGGAATACACATAGAATATGCTTCCACAGTCCTTGCAATGCTTACAAATAGATTTATTTCACTGCGTTTATGCAACACGTGTGGAAATTGAGGTTCTGAGAAATAATAATTGTTACAATAAAAATAATTATAGTAGTTAATGTGTTTCTATATCCCGGGTGCTGTGATTTGTCTGTT
>NW_012149352.1:329044-331439 GCF_000956105.1 Propithecus coquereli
TTTTCAAAAAGCATATGTGGTTCAATTTACTGAGCTTTCCATCACATTGTGGTAGATTAATTATATACATAGACTTTGCTGTGTAGCTTTGCAAGTCTTCCACTATGACTGGAGTATATTTTTCCAGTGCCATGATGTCAGACTTTGTTATGTGACTTTTTTTGCTTAATAAAATGTTAGTAAATTATTTGATTATCATTATTGTTATAATGATATGGACTTAAAAATGTGGGCATGGTTTGTCCTGCCCTGTTGCTGTAATCTGCTATAGAAGACCATGACATGAATAATTGCTATAATCTTCTATAAGAACAGATATGAATAACTGTTGATTAAAAAATAATTAGAAAATACATGTAATAGACTTAAACCTAACCCACAATTTAAAGCCAAGTCTAGCTGAACCTAAACCGTAGCCAAGTTCACCCAGAGAGTCTATAAATATCTGAGTTTGCTCAGCAGCAAAGCTAATGCAGATATCAAGAGGTAGTCAATGATATGTTAACCAGCAGGTATCTTTGAAAATATAAGAAAAATGAGTAGCTGCTTATTAAGAATGTTATCATTTGTAGGACCTATGGAACTTGCTGTTACACACTTTTCCAAGCTTGACCAGGGAATCCAGTTCATACAGATGTCACTCTTACAAACACTGATTGAGAACTTGACACTGTTTTTATAATTAATTTAACAAATTAGTCATTTATGAAACTCTTGTTCATTTTACTCCTGTGAGTTTTTGTCAGCTCCTACATGATGAGTCCATAATCTTTTTCCCTTCTAGTCAGTAACTTCTTTATAATTTAAATAATTCATGTCTATAATTAAATTCCAAGTACCCAATTATCAGGTAAATTTCATTTATGGCATTGCTTCTGTTTTTTCTCTGTTTACATTCATGTTATCTTCTTTTATTCCAACAATGATATTGGAAAAATACATAACGTGTAGGTTATAAGTATTGGCTCTGTAATAGAATGTTTGAAATCAAACTTAATTACTTAATCATGTTAAACCTCAAATTCTTATTCCTGCATGGGGAAATATTAGTATTTGCCTTTAAAATTGTTTCCAGTGTTACATAGGTCAATGTATTTCTTAGCACAGTGGTTGGCACATAGTAAGTTCTCAGAGGGCAATGTGTAGGCAGTAGGAAAGGAGGACTTGTAGTGATAAGACAGGAGACCACCCCATGCACTGCGCCATCCTTATACACTAACTACCATTCACACCATTCCTCCTTGCTTTAGTACATGTTTTCTCCCCCCTGCATATAATATCTTTGTTCTTTTTCTCTTTCTCTAGTAGGAAAATTTCTTGAGATTCAATTCGTATATTACCTCCTCTGAGAAATCCTCTATGATTGATTTATGATGCATTAGTCATTCCATCTTCATTCTTCCTATTTTTATTTTTTTCTGCATACACAAGAAATTTGGTGTAAATTATTCCTATTTTTTACTGTAATTATGAGACTTTATGTGAAATACCCATAACATGGTCAGCCACAAGAGTAACTGAGATTTTCTTATTTACATAATACTAATACCTATGATCATACTCAGTAAGTGTTGAATGAATGAATGAATGAATGAACAAATAAATGAATAAGAATGATTTTTCACTTTCTCGAAACAAATATTAACATTGTGAGAAGACTCTGCACTCATGTATTTCCTACCAAATTGAATAAACACAGAAATGTCCATAAATTTCACCTTCTGTGGGTCAACATGTCAAGAGCTCTGTGAACACATGGAGACCCTTTTAAATATTCATTTATATAGTGTTTAATTATAAATGAATTAATCAATTACTCACAGTTATATAATTTCAATATTTTGTTTCTTGTCATTTTATTTAAAATAACTCTGTTATATTTGAAACCTCAGGTAAACATTATGAATTTTGAGACTTTCTGTGAATCTTTCTGTTCTTGCTATATTCCCTAAATTGCATATTCTCTGTCCACATTTGGAGAGCACAGTTGGATATCTTTGAATAGTCTTGAAGAATTTTGATACTAGTTTAACTATAATAGACCAACTCCAGTATCTTGATTAGCCTAAATATTTTTAGTTCTCAATGAGGCATTTTTGTCATGGGGTTTAAAGCTTATAAAATTCAGAAATGAACATCTGCTATTCTCTCCATCTTCACTACATAAGAAATTGAATTCCAAAAGAAAATCAAAAAACTTTCCAGCATTAGATGCTTCTCCATATCGTCTTTGATTTCACTGATGTCTGAAATTAAATTTGTATGAAGAGTTTAGCTAAAATAATCTGGTCAGACCAGGTACTTGTCATGTCCTAGGCACTTTGTAGACACATAATAAATTATTCATTGAATCCTAAGTTAACATTAGAGGTATCTGTCATTCTTTTCCTTGTAT
>NW_012149352.1:332164-339804 GCF_000956105.1 Propithecus coquereli
TATTAAGTATATAAATTGATTAAAAAAGGAAGGTTAGGTTTCATTAAAATAAATGTTTAGTTCCCCAACTGTTATTTTATGGTATCTTGAATATTTTTAATACAGCACTCAGTATGTTTAAATAGACATGTATTTTTTTGCTTAATGCTTTTTTCCCATGAATAAAGCATATGTTTCTAGAAAAAGAACTAAGTTTTTTATGTATCCTCAGTGCTAATCACATAGTAGGTGCTCAGTAAATATGTTTTTCATAAATCACTGAATGGATAGATTTAGTTTTATAACTGGTCTAATAAAGAACTAATGTAAAATATTTTTATTATCCTAGGAACAATTTAAATCATTTTAAGTTGAAATATAAAATAGCGTAATGGCAAACCTCTGGATCCAGGATGCCTAAGTTTTAAACCCAGTTTTGCCGTGTGCTTGTTATATGACCTTGGGCAAATTATTAATCTCTTGGTGCTCCAATTTCCTCATTTTAAGTGAGGATGTTTACCTCAGAGCCTTTTCATAGGCATTTTATGAATTTCTTCTCATATATAGTAAGCAGTACACAAATGTTACAACTTATTTTTATTTGCCTATTATTTTATTGATTACCAGGCTTTTTGTTTGACACCATGATCTTCAGCCACATTGGGAGGGTAGGGTTGATGAAATCAATGATATGTAAGGGATAATTTCTATTCCCTTCGTGAGGACTTTTCTGGTATGAGGATTTTTCCGTGACCAAAGTCACTTTCCCTTTGAAAGTATTGCCTTTGATAATTAAGTAGATTAAGATAACTCCCTTAGGAAAAAACAATGTGTGGGAATTAAGATGTCACAGTTGGAAGAGTACAAACATTGCAGTCTGACAGAGCTACTTCCAAATTCCGGTTATGATAACAACCTTGGATGAGTAACTTTTTGAATTTTGGTCTTCATCTGTGAAGTGGGATTTGTTTGAACTATTCGTCAAAATTATGACAGGTAATATCTTGACAAAATTTTAATTCCTATCAGATAATTTGATGTATTTTTGATTTTAATACTTTTACTCACCAACTACTGCCCTCTCAAACAGCCTGAAATTGCATTGCCCTATAGTTTAAAATCTGCTCTCTTTTTTTTCCAGGGGAATGGATGTTGTACAGTAGTAATTTGTTGTGTGGGCCAGCATCACAGCACTGAAAGAAGAATACAGATCTTGCGTTCAAATCCTAGCTTCTCTGTACTTTCCATGCATTGGGATTTGAGTAAAGGACCATATTTCTAAGATCTTGGGTAGCCACGCTGAGTTCATAATAATTATTATACTTAATAACAGTAAAGATCAAATAAGAAAGTCTAAGAGAAAATACACTCAAAACTGTAATATACGATCCAAATGTAATAGTTTGGGTTATATTTGCTCTAGGTCCCAACGAGACAAGTTCCATTGATGTGGAATCTAGCAAGCACCACCAGGGACTATGACTGAGCACTTGGCACCCTCAAATTGAAACAGGAATTATGATTCTGTTTCCAAATAGTTTGCAGTTCATTCACTCTCCTCAAGCTTCACTGCTAACAAATCCACTGAAGCCCAAGCCACTCAATACAGCTTATTTACCAAACTCATTGCACATCCACTACATGATAAGGAGTCAGTTGTCCTACCAAAGAAGTGAACACAGACACCATAAACACAAACAAATTAGTATACGTTTCAAGTGTACTGATTGTAAAACTAAAGTCAGTGGTTAGGGTAATACATACTAAGGATGCCTTAAGAAAGCCTCACAGATCTAATGATTTGAACAACAGAAATTTATTTTCTGAAATAAAATCATTATTTTCTGAATAATATTACTATTTTTTCCTGGAGGACAGATGTGCAGGATCAAGGTGTCAGAAGAGATAGTTTCTTCTGAGGCTTCTCTTCTCAGTTTGTCTTTCTGTTGTGTGCCTGTGTCGTAATCTCTCTTATGATGATACCAGTTAGATTGGATTAAGTCCCAGCCTTATTTTAACTTAATTACCTCTGTAAAGCCCCTATCTCCAAATACAGTAACATTCTGAAGTACCAGGGATTATCACTTCAACATATGAATTTTGGGGGAATAAAACTCAGACCCAAACAGATGGTAATGTAACAACAAAGAAAATGATTCTAAGGGAATTTGATACTGTATTTTAAACATCTTATCCAGTTATTTATTTAACAAAAGTTTAACACGCATTTATTAAATATCAACTTGGAACAAGAAATTACATTATCCTGTGAGCAATTATAATGGAGAGACACAGTTAAAATAAAAATCAGAATTCCACAATTTTTCATTAATCGGCATGACCACCCTGAGAAATTATGCTCATTTTAGGGAAAAAAGTAAACTGAGGTGAAAGAAGTTAAGTTACTTGTTCAAAATCATGCAGCTGTTAGATGGCAGCCCTGCTAATCAAGCCTGGAACTACTGAACTCCAAAGTCTTTAATTCTTTTAATTATTTTTCTTTCTTTATTTATTTTTTTTTTATTTTCTCTAGAGGCATGCAAAAGGAGGCTGGAATAATCAGCCATTATTTGGGAGTTGAAAGAATAAAATATTTATAAAGGGATTGGTTCAGTATAAGCCTTAGCTTATGACCTTAAAACTTCATACCCACTAACCTCTGTGCTCCTAGCAACCCTAAACTGTGCATCCCAGGGGTTCAAAAATCTTCTTTCTCTGGTTCCAGAGGCACGGATGCTTGGCAATAGGAATCTCTGGTGTGGTCTAGCAGCCACAGCATTAGAAGATGAATCCAAAGATTTTGGAGGATACGAAGAAAATCAACAACACAAGCTAAAAGGCTAGCAAGAAGAAAAGTGTGAAGCTGGGAGGCTGTGGTGAGATCGTGAAGCAGGAGAGAATCTGGATCATTGATATGGATGGAGGAGGGAGACAGTGGGAAATGACCGAAAACCAGCTTAGGGCCAGATTTCATAAGATATTAGATGCTGCATTAGGGAATTTATATAGTAGTTTCTAGGTCAGTGATTCTAAATATTTATTGTGTAACGGAACCATCAGGAGTGCTTGTGACTGATCCCTAGAGTTATACTGCACCCCAGAAAATTCTGAAGCTGGGCTTCCAGATGTCACACACTGAGACCCATGTCTACAAGCAGTGGGTAATCAGGAGAGGCGGGTGAGCAGCAGATACTGGCAAAGTCAAAGGTGAGGCATAGCAGTGAGGTCTGGAAGGCGGGGAAACCAACTACGAAATGATTTCAGTAGACGCAAAGATGATTATAAACCCCATATATTTCACATTTTAATACAGGGTGTTCTTGTATTCAATTTAATGGGAAGGAGAGTTGTTTTGTTATTTTATGCTAAGATTGAAACTGTGTTCAGCTCAAAATAATCTCAGAAAGCATTTTAATTCTCTGTAAGCATCTTGGCTCCTTATTGGCTTGTTTTGTTTTTCCTTTAGCTTAAATCTAATAAAATAAGAAAGCCACTAAGGAAGGATTAGTGATCCCTGACCTATTCCTCTAAGATGCTTTTACCGCTAGTATTATGAATCAACTGAGCTGTTAAGTAAAATAAACGACATCCTTTACTTTGTTTAATCTGGCAGTCAGAGAGACCAAGATCTTTCTTAATGTTCCGGCCAAAGGTTCCGCTGAGTTCATTGCAAATCCTTTCTCCTCGTGAAGGGGGACATGGCCTCCTTTTCCAGTTGTCTGCCTATTCCCAAGAGCAATTCTGGGAGAAAGTGAGGAGGCCAACTCAAGAGCCCACATACAAAATTACACACAAACACAGTAGAGCCTCAGTTAATCAGAATGTTGTCACAATAGAGGCTTTCAGTTCTTAGATTTTCCTGTTAACAAAAGGTTAATCCTATATTCCTTCTGGTTTAACCTTTGTTTAAAATCATGGGGCAAAGACTAATTCCTATTCATGTCTATAACTGTCCTGCCAGACCCAGCATCCACGCAGTTTCACCCAGAGTGTGTACTCAAACAAAATAAAGCAAAAAGTGAACAGTTATTGAACTGGACTTCTGTCTTTATATATTAAATCTAGTGGACAATATTTAATCTTATAGTAGAAAGAGAAACTCTAATGTCTGTTTTCTCTATAACTCCGTGAATATTTTCTGTTAACATATTTTTGTGATTATGGAAATAACATATTTATTCTAGAATAGTTAGAAAATAAAGACAAACAAAATTAAGAAATTAAAAATACCTATGTTCTTATGATAAAAAATAAACTTCTAAAATAATATATTCTTAAAGTAGTTGTTTAAAGATATTCATTACTTGGGGTTTTTTTGCATATGTGCATTTTCAGGCCCACATATTTAAGAGAAATACATATACATAAATTTGGGTACAAACATATACTCATATATCCATGCATACATAGTTTATGGTGCAACGCTCATGCCCATATATAATTTTGCTCAGTACAGCATGTTTTAGCCAATGGGTTTTCACATAGTATTACTGATTATAAATAGCTTACCAACAACCTTATATCAAACTTCGTTTCAATAAAGATAATTTATCCATTTATTCATTTACTTATTCATTCAATATTTATTGACTCACTGCTCTATCTAAAACCCTGTGCTCAGCATCTTTGGAAATATACATATGCACAGTGCAAACTCCGAAGTCTCAAATAGTTAGCTTATAAAACAATTTCTAGGCTTAGGAAACAGCCAGTTCTGTCTTTTACTCAGAGCCTCACAGCAGTGCCTGTGCAGTCGACATAACTCATTTGCTGACAAGCCTTCTGACCCTTCGGAATAGGGATAGGAATTCTCATGTATCAAGAAAAGATAAAAAGAAAAAAATCTTCAATTTCTGCTGGGTGGACCATAGGCTTCTTGTGCTCTTTCAAGGATGTTTTGCAACCAGGCTAGTAAGAAATGTCTCAAGAGCAAGTTCTTCCCTTAACATACCTCTCATTTGAGGAATCAAGTTACAAGACGGCTGTATACATAGGAGAGGAGTTCAGAAGCTGGAAAAGTTCTTGGGCCACCCGGCAGCAAATACTCTTTGGGAGAAGAAGGCAGTCCTCACTCCCTGGTTGGCACTCACACGGCCTGTGGAGTCCGGGGTTCAATAAAATAACTAATGATTCTATTTTTATTTTTAAGGCCAGAGAAAGCACCAAACGTAACACTGACTTTTGTACTTATCAGATAATATCGTCATGATTTATTTACTAGCATTCTAATTGACATAAACAATTTTTTGAAGGCTATTAGGCTGTTATGTATCTGTTGTAAAATCTTTTTTCAAAACAAATATACCTGATTTCAATTTGAACTTTAAAAAATTTTTTGTTTTGTTTTGTTTTAGAAACTTGGTTCAATTTGGGTAATTAGATTACTTGGGGACTTAACAAATTATTTTGTTTTAGTCTGATTTTTGTTTATTTCTTGAATAGATAATAATCTGGTGGTTATTATATTTTACCCTGATTTGTCTTTGAGGATCATGTCATGATAAAGACTGACAAATGTTCTACTGAATTCTGTAGTAAGAATGGCAAGATTTATCATTTATTCATTATTCATTTATTCATTCATTCAATGAACACTTACTGTGTGTCTAGAAGGTGTCAGGTTCTGTGTTAGATGCTGGATACTGGACTAATTGAAAAAGATATTATCATTCAAAAATGACACAGGAGAAGATACTTTGATGAGGTATGCCTATAATACCAAGAAAGTATAAAACACCGTGTCTTATAAAGACTAGGGTACTCTGGGACTATTTTTTGAGAATAAGATGCAGGACTTATTGAGAATGAATTAAAATGCCATACTTGGGAGATATGGGGTAGTACATTACGGTGATGTCAAGACTGGACATGTTGAACTCAGAAATAGGAGAGTGTTAGGAAGATCATATAGGGTCTTGTTTGCAAGCCACATTATAAAGGCACTATAACAACTATGAAGATCTTATTTCAAGCAGCTTCATATTCAGGATTTGGGTCATCATAAGAACTTTTATAAACAAACATGACAAGGTAGTAATAGTTAACAATGAGTTGATGCAAACTAACTTTCTCTACATTTTTCTCATGCTATGCCCTCATCATATAAACACTTTGCCTGTTACTTCTGTGTGGAAAATATTTGTTCATTTTTGAAAACTAATTTGAAAGTCACTGTTCCAAGAAGCCCTTTTCTTACATACTATTCCCCCAGGCAGCCTCACCTCTTCTTTGTGCCCTTTAATACCACGTTAAGACCCAGTTCCTTGCAATTGCGCTGACATTGCATCTGCCAGGTTTCTTCACTTGTCTATGAGATTTATATAAAAGTGAATGTCACTAACTCATCTTTGAATGTCTTGTGTTTAGCTTATGGAATAAAATGCAATAGAAAGTCAGTTTATACTTATTGAAAGAGTGGATGAGCCATAAGCCTGTTTAAAGAAAGATCAGGCTCCTAATCAATACTCCTTTCTCTTTTGGCATGAGAAACATCTTCAACTGGATTATTTTAAAATAAATGATGTATGCCTTGTTTTCATATGGTTATTAAACAATACAGGTATTTTGTCAAAAGTTCAAGAAATTTTAAAGAGCAAAGGGCAGAGAGAACATACCAGAATTCTACTACCTAGAAATAATCAATGGTAATATTTCGGAATATGTGCTTACAACATTTTTATCTTTTACTATGCAAAGGGAGATTTTTACTCCCTTTGTTTTATTTTGTACTACATACAGTGTTTAAAACCAGTTTAATTAAGGCTAATATGCCATGAAAATGTTCAATTTATTAAAATTTCTCCCTTATCCAATTTTTGAATGACTGCTTGATATTCCATCATATTGCTTTGTCATAATTTATTAGCCATTTTCCTTTTTAGGACATTCATGGTTTATTTTGTATTTAAAGAGCTTCTCATTGTCATAGTCAATAATGTGAAGAAGACTCTGATGCTATGTCTCTTTGGTTGAACCTATGACTTATTTTTTATGAGAGTTACACAGAAATGAAACTGGTAAAAGCAATGCCAGCATTGAAGTCTTTCAAATATATTTCCAAATTGACAACTGAAACTTAAATAGTTTATACTGCCATCAGCAATGACTAACACCGTGAATATTCCTAAACACCTTTATATCATTATCATTTAAAAAAACACCTGTCAATTTGAGTGGTGGAATATGGCATGTTATTTTTAAATCTGCATTTTGCTAATGATAGCGAAGTTTAGGCATTTGGAAATTTTATATTATGAGACAATTATTGTTCATTTTGTAATTTATATATTGTTATAATTTTGTAATTATTATTAATTTGCATGTTTACAAATATAGTCTATCATTCTTTATTTGTTGTGATTTTTATTTATTAAGAATAACTTTATATTATAGGGCATAAGTATTCCCCTATTTGCATTCTAATTCTGAGACATTGGCTACAAGTAATTAAATATAGCCAAATGCAAGGAAAGACAATGAGCATCCTTTTCCCCTTCAGTTTACCAATAATGTGAATATTTTCATAGCATTAGTCAAAATTATATTAATTTTCATGATTTGAGATACATCATATTCTTTTTAATGAGAAAATATGAACTTATTTTCTTATTTTATATTATTTAGGCATGAATGATATGTTTCATCAAATATGCATTCAACTA
>NW_012149352.1:339939-341529 GCF_000956105.1 Propithecus coquereli
AAGGAGGCTGGAATAATCAGCCATTATTTGGGAGTTGAAAGAATAAAATATTTATAAAGGGATTGGTTCAGTATAAGCCTTAGCTTATGACCTTAAAACTTCATACCCACTAACCTCTGTGCTCCTAGCAACCCTAAACTGTGCATCCCAGGGGTTCAAAAATCTTCTTTCTCTGGTTCCAGAGGCACGGATGCTTGGCAATAGGAATCTCTGGTGTGGTCTAGCAGCCACAGCATTAGAAGATGAATCCAAAGATTTTGGAGGATACGAAGAAAATCAACAACACAAGCTAAAAGGCTAGCAAGAAGAAAAGTGTGAAGCTGGGAGGCTGTGGTGAGATCGTGAAGCAGGAGAGAATCTGGATCATTGATATGGATGGAGGAGGGAGACAGTGGGAAATGACCGAAAACCAGCTTAGGGCCAGATTTCATAAGATATTAGATGCTGCATTAGGGAATTTATATAGTAGTTTCTAGGTCAGTGATTCTAAATATTTATTGTGTAACGGAACCATCAGGAGTGCTTGTGACTGATCCCTAGAGTTATACTGCACCCCAGAAAATTCTGAAGCTGGGCTTCCAGATGTCACACACTGAGACCCATGTCTACAAGCAGTGGGTAATCAGGAGAGGCGGGTGAGCAGCAGATACTGGCAAAGTCAAAGGTGAGGCATAGCAGTGAGGTCTGGAAGGCGGGGAAACCAACTACGAAATGATTTCAGTAGACGCAAAGATGATTATAAACCCCATATATTTCACATTTTAATACAGGGTGTTCTTGTATTCAATTTAATGGGAAGGAGAGTTGTTTTGTTATTTTATGCTAAGATTGAAACTGTGTTCAGCTCAAAATAATCTCAGAAAGCATTTTAATTCTCTGTAAGCATCTTGGCTCCTTATTGGCTTGTTTTGTTTTTCCTTTAGCTTAAATCTAATAAAATAAGAAAGCCACTAAGGAAGGATTAGTGATCCCTGACCTATTCCTCTAAGATGCTTTTACCGCTAGTATTATGAATCAACTGAGCTGTTAAGTAAAATAAACGACATCCTTTACTTTGTTTAATCTGGCAGTCAGAGAGACCAAGATCTTTCTTAATGTTCCGGCCAAAGGTTCCTCTGAGTTCATTGCAAATCCTTTCTCCTCGTGAAGGGGGACATGGCCTCCTTTTCCAGTTGTCTGCCTATTCCCAAGAGCAATTCTGGGAGAAAGTGAGGAGGCCAACTCAAGAGCCCACATACAAAATTACACACAAACACAGTAGAGCCTCAGTTAATCAGAATGTTGTCACAATAGAGGCTTTCAGTTCTTAGATTTTCCTGTTAACAAAAGGTTAATCCTATATTCCTTCTGGTTTAACCTTTGTTTAAAATCATGGGGCAAAGACTAATTCCTATTCATGTCTATAACTGTCCTGCCAGACCCAGCATCCACGCAGTTTCACCCAGAGTGTGTACTCAAACAAAATAAAGCAAAAAGTGAACAGTTATTGAACTGGACTTCTGTCTTTATATATTAAATCTAGTGGACAATATTTAATCTTATAGTAGAAAGAGAAACTCTAATGTCTGTTTTCTCTATAACTCCGTGAAT
>NW_012149352.1:345263-349416 GCF_000956105.1 Propithecus coquereli
CCTCACTTAGTAGAATGCATTCCAGCTCTATCCAGGAGTATACAAGAGGTGCTATATCACCATTGTTTCTTAAAGCTGAATAGTACTCCATGGTATATATATACTTTCTTATTCTTTCAAGGAAATGAAGGACTTCTTTGACTAATATTTGCATCTAAAATAATAAATGAATTTGCTCACTAATTTTCTTTTATTTAGATTTCTTTGCCATGTTTTCACTTCAGGGTTGATTAATTGAATAGGTCCTATGATTTAGAAATTTGCAGATTCTCTCCTCTCTTTTGACTAAGGTAATAATTTGTGGGTTAGTTAAATGTGTTCCTTTTCAGAAACAGAACATTCGACCATAGTTACTACCATCTCATTCCATGACACTATCTCACTTGCCTGTATTATTTCAGTAGTCTAGTTAGGAACCAGTTTCCTTGCATTCACCCTGGTGAGGCTACATTCTGTTTTCTACACAACAGCCAGTGATCCTTTCAAAACAGAAGTCAAATCATGTCAATCTTTTGTTTAAAATCCTCCAAGGCCATGTTATTTCACTCAGAGTAAAAGCCAAAACATTCATATCATGAATTCCTAATCTACAATTTGTACTGTAGAGAACAGTAATAGTCACTAGTCAATTTACTGAATGCACAAATAAAGCATGAATGTAGCATGGTTAGAAGGGGGAATATCCCACTTCTCATACCATTACCCTTTATCCCCCAAATCCAGATAGAACTTAATTGCTTCCTCTAGAATTTCAATATATCTGTTTAGTGTTTCGTGAATGTTACAGGGATGGGGGTGGAAGTATAAAAAATAGGTCATGGTATATTACAAAATGGAACATTAGAGTCATCAAATATTGTAAATATACACACATATATACACAAATATATATGTACGTGCATGCATATAATTTTATGAAAGTAAAATATGAATATAATTTTTTAAAGCCCACATAAATTGTGAAATATTAAGCATGGGTATATTTATTCTGCATTAATGTAAACTTGAAAATCTTTGGGCTGATAGCAATTCAAACCAAACAATTTTATACAATGTCCTACTTCCATTATGTTTGAATCTCTCCCCAGGTGCATTACGGTCTGTGGCCTGTTAGAAACCCTGCTGCACGACAGGAAATGAGCGTTGGGTGAGCAAGGGGAGCTTCACCTGTATTTACAGGCGCTCCACACCCCCCTCCCTCGCATCACCGCATATGCTCCGCCTCCTGTTTTTAAATTGTTTGGAAATGATGTTATATTTTAAAGAGCACAAATGATTCCAAATACATTTACCTGTGAATTCACATTTACTAATGTGAGCACAATTGTAGATACTCTGAAATTTAAACTGTTTTTGCAAGTTTGATAACTCACTTTTCAAATTTCGGTAATTTTCAACTCCAGCAGTGGTTGAAAGTGAGAACTCTTGAGTCAGACTACTGACTTCAAAGCATGTATGTTCATGGGAAACTTTCCTAACTTCCCTAAGCTTCAGTTTTTGACATCTGTAAAAAGAAAGAATAATAGAACTTTCCTCAGTTTGTACGACTGAAATGAAACAATGCATAAGAACTTCTTAGAACACTCTGGCATATAATCATTGGATATTTTATTAAACATGACATGCTTGATTGAGCATCAAGTGTATGCCAAGCATTATGCTAGAAGTCAGAGATAAAATGGAGAACACGTCACTTTTTATCTTTCTTTTTCTCATTTTAACAACTTTATTAACATAATACACAATAAAATTTACCATTTAAAATGATACAATTAAATGTGTTTAGGTGCCCAACCATCACCGATATCTTTTTTATTCTAAGCTTACTGAGATACAATTGGTATACAAAAAACTGCACATAATTAATGTATACATTTTGGTGAGTTTGGACATATTTACACATTCATGTTGCTATCTTCACAATCAAGGTGATAAACATATACATCATGTCCATAAGTTTGTTTTGTGTCCCTTTGCTTTTCATTTATTTGTTTTGTTAATTTTTTATGATAAGAATATTTAACATGAGATCTACCTTCTTAAATATTTAAGTGCACAATACCTTGTGGTTAATTACAGGCATCATATCATACAACATATCTCTGGAAATTGCTCACCCTATATAATTGCAACGCTGTATCCATTAAACAACAATGGTCCATATCCCCCTCCCTCCATCCCCTGGGAACCACCATTTAAAAAACTTGACTATTTTAGATGCTTCATATAAAAGGAATCATGCAGTATTTGTCCTTCTGTGACTAACTAATTTCCCTTAGCAGGTCTTCCAGGCCCATCCATGTTGTTATGAATGACAGGATTTCCATCTTTAGTAAGACTGAATACTATAATATTGTATGTATATACCACATTTTCTTTATCCATTCATCCATTGATGGACATTTGGTTTTCCAAATTTTGGCTATTTTGTGCAATGCTGCAATGGAAGTGGCAGTATAGATACCTCTTTGAGATCCTGATTTCGATTCTTTTGGACATATACCCAGAAGTAGGATTGCTGGGTCACATGGTAGTTCTATTTTTAATTTTTTGGGAAACCTCCATACTGTTTTCTGTAGAGACTGTGCCATTTCCCATTCCTACCGTAGCGTAGAGGATTCCCTCTTCTCCATGTATCACCAACATTTATCTATTTGGTTTGTTTGTTTGTTTTTATAGCAGCTATCCTAAGAGTTTGTGAAGTGATACATTTTGTGATTTTGATTTGCATTCCCTGGTGATTAGCAATGCTGAGTATCTTTTCATATATCTCTTGGCCATTTGTATGTCTTCTTTGAAGAAATGCTTAAAGTTCTTTGCCCATGTTTTAATTATTTGTTTTTTTACTTTTTATTTTTTTGCAATTGAGATTTAGGAGAAAAGCATTTCTAAAGAATGTTTGCAGGAAAAGAGAGGAAGACAGAGAGAGAGAGAGAGAGAGAGAGAGAGAACAATCTAGAACTATAATTACAGTGTATTTGTATTTCACTATGTATACCTTACACCATGTCTGTAGTCCTGGAATTTAACTGAGGTGACTGTTCTTATATCAACATTACTTGTTATTTCGGATATAGGACGTCTTTTTAAAAGACTCGGACCCATGAAACAAATTGACTTGATGCTATTTGACTGTGAAACTGGGAACATTACTTCCACATTAACAATATATTTTAAAGATAATAATAAAATTCGAATTAGTGAACACTAGATGGCGGCATTTATGAAAAGTTAAATTGGAGTAAGCTACCATGTCACGTAAAAAAATCACAAGACATCTTTTTTTCACAATGAGTTGTATTTCTCATTTGTTTATTTGTTTGTTTTATTTTGTTTACCATTTCAAAGATAAGATTTAAAAAGTCAGGAGAGAAAAAGAGATAGGTGGGAAGGTATTGCAATGTATTCCTTTTGTTTTAGAGGCAGGATTCATTGAACACTTTACTCCTGAATGCCCAGGTCTGTGTTTGAGTTGTTGAACTATTCCTAGAAGAGTGATTAAAGGCTGACATGTAGTATAAAAGGACCAATATTCAGGCAGGTGTTAGCTTTTTGAAAGAAACTTGCTCTGAGTGCAATGCCGGGCATTTAGGTACCAGTGATTCCAGAAATGGTTGTGCTATTTTTCTAACATATAATAATGGGTATCATTAATTGAGTGTTTAGGGATGTTCCCAGTACAGAGGTAAGAACATGTCATATGTCACCTCATTATATCTTTCTACAACGTAATGAGGTAGGTACATTTTTTGGTCCTATTTTGCAGATGAGGATATGGAATTTTAGAAGGCTGAAGAACTTCTGAAAGTATGTACCATTTTTAAATGAGAGAATTAAGTTTCAAATTTCAAATCCACATAATTCTGAGTCTAGACTTGAGATTTTAACCATTTTGATGTACACATATCTAAATCACAGACTTTAACTACTTGATTCTTGTAAAATGAACAATTTTGAGACATAATGATATTATGCATCAACCTAAATTTAAATGTGACTTAGAAATGGTTTGACTTGCAGATAGGAACTAAATTACTTGCAGAAATATTTAAAGTATTGGATTCAATGTCCAGAGAAAATATTTGACTCTTTTGATTTTTGTTATGTCAGAAAAATCAATTGAACTTAATTTTATTTTTCAGTTTTCTTTATC
>NW_012149352.1:351315-370110 GCF_000956105.1 Propithecus coquereli
TACATATCATATATATGTATTTCCCATGTTTTCCTGGAATCTCTATTTAGTTTAATACGTGTAGAAAATGGTAAAAGATAAGGGGGAAGAGGTCCTTTACGTTCAGTTTGATCAGTGGATGATTATGAGTTGTTTTTTTTTTTGTTTTAAACCTTTGTCACAGGGAATTTTTATTTCCTTCTACAAATGAGATATGAAGCTGAAATGGGGTGGTAAGTCTTATGTGTTAACTGGCCTAAAAGATGCCCATAGAGCTTGTAAAACATAATTTCTGAGCGTGTCTGTGAGGGTGTTTCTGGAAGAGATGAGCATTTGAATTAGTAGACTGAATAAAGAAAATTTGCCCTCAGCTATGTGCATGGGAATCAACCAATCCATTGAGGGCCCCAAGAGATCAAAAAGGTGGGGAAGGATGGATTCTCTCTCTTTCTTTCTCCTTTTCATCTAGGACATGCATCTTTTACTGTCCTCAAATATCAGACATCTAGTTCTCAGCCCTTTGAACTTGGACTGGGAGTTTTGAAAACAGCTTCCTTGCTTCTCAAGGCCATTGTACTCAAACTGAATTATACCTCTGCCTTTCCTTGTTCTCCAATTGTAGATTACGGATTAAGGGACTGGCTCCATAATCACATAAGCAATTTCCTTTCGCTCTCTATAGATAGATAGATAGATAGATCTCTTATTACTTTTGTTTCTCTGGAGAGTTCTGACTAATACTTGATGCATCAAAATTTTCCATAGTCATGGTGCAGTATCACCTTAGAATTGGATAAAATCTTTTAACTCCCTCTGGAATACTTATTGCAGAAGGCAAAATTCTATAGACGCTTGATTTGATTTAGATTGAAATGTTCAAAACCTACTTTAAGATTGAAGACAGCTTTCTCAAGTAAAAAGAAAAAGAGATATATCATGAAATGGAAGTAACCTGATTTTGTTCTCTCAAGAGTTAGACAATTAGATCTATGTCTTGTACACTTAGAGATGACAATTAAATCTACAAGAGTAGGTGATAACACAATTCACGACATTAAGGCTATTAGCTTTAACTTGAACCAAAATAGATCAATCTCTGACTAAGTGGGAAATAGTTTAAATTATTTTAATATCTTGTAATTTATTAAAACAATGTTTTCTCGGCATGAATTTTTCTGAAATATATTTTAACATGAATATCATTTTGTTTATGCTACTGTTCTCACTGCCCATCACTTAACATTTTCCTTAACAATAACTCATATTTTTGTATGTTTAACAGTTACATTAATTTGGTTTGAATGTTTGTCATTTACTGTGAAAATGGACATATTTTTGCCAGTACATAATCCATAATATTGAATGACAAATTTGCCTATGTGTTTCATTTTTCTTTCAAGAAACAACAACAAAATTCTAACAACATTTCAGGAATAATGTACAAGGAGAAAATTGTTAATATTACTGTATCTACCTTCACTATCATTAGATTACCTTCCAAATTCAGTCATTAACGGGAAACTAAACCATCTCAAATCTTATCAAATCTTATCAAGTTGTCAAGTGAGATTCTCAAATATACATATAATCTTATTCTTCATGTTCTTCCTCCTCTCCTTTTGCCTTTCATAGTCCTCAGCTAGAGATAAAGAATGAGAAAAAGAGAAAGAAACAGAGAAAGCTTTTGCATGTTATTTGTCCATTTAGGTGCATTTTCTTTATCATAGCCAGAGACATAATTTATGCATTACCAAACAAAGATATCAAGGGGTTTGTTGTCTAGTTGAAGCCATTTTCAAGGAACATTCTTCTTTTAATGAACAGAGAATTCATGCTTGTTTGGGTTAACTTGTAGCATTTTTTCAGTCTGTTGGGCTTGATCCTAGAGTAAGGATGCCAGATTTTGCATATATAAATAGAAGATACCAAGTTGAATTTGAATTTCAAGTAAACAAAAAATACATTTTCAGTATATACTTCGACCCCAAACATTGCATGGACCATAGTTAAGCTAAAAATGTAATTATTGTTTATCTGAACTTCAAATTTAACTGAGCACTTTCAGTTTTATCTGGCTTCTTAATCCTGTAACCATTACACACAGAGCTGGAGGCATTTGCTTCTACTCTCCATTATCTAGTTGTTGCTGTCTTACTGTTGAACTCTGATAAATATACGATAGATAAGAAATAGGTGGGACTTGTCATACTTTCCCTTTTCTTCTGTTCCTGCAAACAAGTATTTATGTTTTAAATTCTAGAGGAGTTTTATCCCCAGACACATATCTGTCATACTATGCACTCATTCTGGGAAAAGAGCCAGGTGGAATATCCTTTTAATTCTATACTAAGCCTGAAAAGCAAAAGGTTCTGAAGACAGTTATCTAGAATGTCACAGTCATCATTTCAATGACATAAACTCCATATACATGAATGACTGCAATATTTAGCTGCTTGTTAACACTTTCATGTAAACTGATTGCAAAATTTTCTTATTTCCTAGTACTGTGTGTGCTACAAACAATGTATTTTCTCCCCAACTTTCTGTAGGTAAAACTGATACTGTTACCTTTAGCATGTATGAAGGGAATTGGAGCATGGTCGGACTTTTGTCTTCTAACCACACAAGAAAATCAATTGAGAAATAAACATTTGAGAGGTTAGAAAATATATCAGTCACTATTGTGCCTATCAGCAATATGCGATTTCATGGTATCTCATTTAATTTTTAATTCCTTTCAGTTGTCTTATATTTCCATGCTGCTCTCTCTGCTCCCCTTATACCTGTCTCATGCCACCTCTCTTTATTTTTCGGGACCTAGTTCAAGTACCATTTCTTGTAGGGAGCCTTCCAAACCCATTTCAGCTGGTTTGAGAGGCATTCATTTATCCTTCCCTCTGTACTGTAACAGTGGTTTCTCTTCTGGCTCTTGCTCTGTGAGATCAAAAAGCCTTGGTTTCATATACACAAGAGCACCCCCACCCCCAGGTCCTTGTCACCTTGTAGTTTTCTCTGCATAACTGCCTACCCCATAGTCGTCCACATGAAGGTTTCTCACATGTAAAAAATTATTCCCCCATCTGATGAATGTGAACCCATCCACAGCTGATTTAGATGAGATCTCCCAAAGATGAAGGCTGGTCTGTGGCTTGGCCTAAGACACATTCTTATGAGTGTTTTTCAAAGGGTCTACCAGGATAGTTGGGTTAATTGGATCCTCTCTCAGAAATACTGAGGCAGAGGTGGAGAAAATAGCTGAATCACTTTCATGCCAGATCCCTGAAGTGAGATATAGTAAACTCGCTTCCTGCTAAAGGGACAGAAAGAAAATTTTATGATGATTGCAGCTGAGAATCCTGTTTGACCCTCAGTTTCCTTAGCAAAGCCAACCTTAACTCCCAGACTGTATTAGGCCCACTGTCACATGTACTCAATATTAAGTTCCACTATTTTAAATTATGATTGATTCACATGATTAATAATTTCCTCTCTATAAAACTGTAGAAAGAAGAGGTGGATATGTATCTTCAGTCAAGGCACTCAAAAAGATATAGAGCTGAATGAATTCTGAATAAATTGTTACTTTCATCATATTCTTCTCCAAACAGCTGGCAAACTCCACCCTCCTAAATTTTACTTAAAACAAGGATCACTGTGCTTAGAATGGTTTCAGAAATAACTTGAAATAGTGCCGTCAGTTAAGCTCTAGTTCATGTCCTTCCTCCTTCCACTCACCTTCATGGGCATTCCTAGCGAACCAGGATTCTTAGATCTGTGAATTCAGAACATTTTATTATTATTATTTTTAATGTCAGAGATATTCTTTTTCATTGCGTGTGTATACCCATAAAAAATTGACAACTTTCTGCTCTGAAGAGACTATTTCATTTCTAATCTACCACAGCAATTATAGCAGTCTCTTACCTTAGGAGAGTACATGATCTGTTTGTTGACTGAAAAAAAAATGTTTGAAAATGAGCATTATCTTGGCCTTTTCTTTTCTTTCCTTTTCTTTTTTTTTTTTAATGAAAGTTAGTAGGATTTCAGATCTGTGAGAAACTGAAAAATTTATTGAATCTGATTATCTAGTTTTGTAAGTTAGGCTGAAAATCCGGAGAGCTTGTACTCGTCAAGTTAGAGACAACTAGGTTATTTTACTTAATAAGTGTTCTGAAGAAAATACACAGGATCAATAAGATGTAGAATTACTCAGAGAGGCAGGGGAGGTCAACTCCAAAGTGGTGGCTGCTGAAAATCATTGAGTTGAGCACAGATTTACAAGAACTTCCTATGCCTTGCTCTGGGAAAAGGCATGTGGGGCAAAGAGTATCTAACACATGCAAAAGCCCTGAGGTTAATAGGACCTTGACTTGCTTAAGGAACAAAGGTATCATCAGGGAGGCTGGATAATTGCAAGAGGTAGTGAAACTAGAAAAAGGTGAGGCAGAGGAGAGATCAAAGAAGGTTTTGTGGACTGTGGCAAAGCATTTGGATCTTATTTTAAATTAAATAGAATGCCGTTGGAGGTTTGTACATATTTGTATGTATTTATACAAATCATTGTTTTTTACACACATAAATATTTTTTAAGCATTTCCTATATACCAGGAACTGGTTCCAACCATTGCAATCGGAAATGATTTAGGCAGTGACCTACTCTAAAAACTCACGATCTATTGGAGGAAAAAAAATATGTATGCACTAACCTATATACTTATAACAGAGTGTAATCAGGTCTATAGTAGAGAGAAATTAAACTGTTAAACCCAAGAGGACAGGGACATATTCTGACTTGTTTATTTATGTAGCTTTAGCCCGTAACACAATGATTGGCACCCAGTAGGAACTCAATGATTGTCTATTGAAAGAAATGAGTAGAAAGGAAATGTGGTAAATAAGTAGATACTTACGTAGGTATGGATTCTGTCCTCTACGAATAAAATACCTCAAGCTCAGTTTTCCTGTTTGCTTTCTGCCAGGACTCATTCTTTGAAATGACAGAATTTCTCTAACCTTATTTCTCCCTGGATAAAGCATTTTCTACAGTCACTGAGGCACTGCCTTTATAGAATCATGGATTTTCAGTGGTAAATGCAGAAAAAGCTATCACGGATGTCCCAGGTCGGAGACTGCATCAGCCAGTCAGCTTACCTAGAGCTTGACCTCACAAACACCGGGAATTTGCTTGGCAGGCTTTGTGGAAACGCCAGCTAGCCTGATCCGTGCTTCATGGTGGGAAGTATGGGTGATGGTGATGACGCAGAGAACTTTTAAGAAAGTGAGGACACAGTAAATAGCGTCACTGAGAGAAGACAGTCATGGAAGAGGGGAAAGGAGGTGAGGACAAAAGCCTGAGGATTGTAGGGGGGAATCTTGGGAACTGAGGACTTGTCCTAAGTAAGTAATCAGAGGACAGGAACTGTGCATCCTTCAAGATGAAGGATGAAGTGCTTCCTGCAAGAACTCAAATACTGGAAAGGCCTCTCCTTTGTTTTTGAACAAGTCACTGTGGTTTTGATTAGAAGCCCAGAGGCAGCCATGCAATGGATATATTTACCATCGTTCCCTTCTCTTTTCTCCAGTAACAATTTTGGAATGACACCAGCAACCCTCTTCTGGGAGGGAGCCAGGGGCTGGTGTTTACAGACCCTCAGAACTAGAAGAAGGGTGTTTAAAGATCACCTATTTCAAATCTTTCATTCCACAGACAAGGCAGCTTAGGGTGGGAGATGTCAAGCATCTTGCCAAGGTTGCTTTTTTGTTTCCTGGCTGAGCCAGTAACAGAATCCAGGTCTCTTGATCCATAGTCAAAAATGTTTCTAGAAAGCCCTAGAATCCTAGCTGCTTTTTATGACACAGTGATTCGAAGGTATTAATAGTTTGACCTGAGGCAAAGCAAGGAGTGGTCAAGTGAGCTCTAATTGCTCAGCTGGTTCATTTGTCAATGATCATGTCTGTTGTTAAAGTAAAAGAAATAAATTATATGAGTTAAGGTGTAGGGATAAAGGTTCAACAGTCAAACAAGAAACCAAAAATCTTTAGGGGCCATTCTAATGAATTATCGTAACAGGTATATTTAATTCACTATATATGTCAACTTTGAGTTGTGCTCACTTCAAATCTTAAAGTTGCCTGACATGGTAGGTATTAATTAGTCACTGTGTGGTTAACTAATTAGTCTGTTACATAGTGGTGAAAAACTATAGGATGAGCAATAGATTTGGCTTCAATCAGAGACCTGTGTTCTAGGCTTGGCTCTGCCCCTTATAAATTATGGGATCTTGGGGGGATTTAAGAAACTCCTTGTGCTTCAGGTCCGTCCAGCATGAGATGATATTAATGGCCTTGAAGAATTAATATTGTAGTGATTAGGTATATAAACTGAAAACATATATGCATGCATATACACACATTTACACATGACAGCCAAGAGTAGATTTTAAGATATTTATTTATGATAATTATAAAATATGACAAAACCAGAATGCTGAATCAGTAACCACATGAGCAATATAGCTTGATGATTTACAGAATTTGGTAATTTTAGAGTGAACGTTCAAGTTATGAAGATCTAAATTCCTGGTTCTCTCCATTACCAGCTATTTGAACACTGGGCAAGTTGCCTAATTAGCATGAATATTATTTATTAGTAAAAAAAAAAAAGGAAGGGGAAAAATGGGAACTTAGTAAGGTGCTATGAGTCTTAAGATAGCTAGCCATGCAAATGTTAGTACCGTGCCTGCCTCAGTGATAAATATTATTATTATTACTCATAGGGAGTTCTTTGCAGCCTTTCAGAACATGGTATCCTATGAGTCTGGGTGTTATACAGAAAGAGATATAATTTTGAGACAAAATTTTCCTCTCTAGTTCTGTTCTTTTCCCTTTTCCTCATCACTAATGTTTTCCTATCATGAGGGCAGTTAATGGAGAATGGGTTAACGCATCATCACTGATGGCTTGGAAATTGGGACCATGCCACACACAACAGCAAATGAAGAAATAGGATTACTGGATGAGATTTATCATGTATCATCCTGAAGACAATGTATGAGAGTTATATTACTTTTCTCTTTCCATGCCCAATATAAAAGAAAAAATGTTATCAGTTGGCAAAGATTATATTATCATCATCTGCATCTAAGGTTGCATACAGAGGATAAAAGAATAGCTCTTCGCTTTGTTCTCAGTAGAGGAAACAGAACAGGCAGCATTCCACACTAGTTAGGAGAAGAGCTGGGACTAAAATTTGGGATTGTAATAAAACCTTTCCATTGGATTAGGAGGAAACCATACTTTTCCATTGTCTTAAACACTTAACACTGAATCTAATTAGTTCCAATAAATAACTAGACATTTAATTCCATCCATATGTCTTCTTCTTTTCAAAGATACTTCATGGAAGCTATTCATTCACACATTGAATCCAAGCCCATGAGCATGATACAGAATGAAATTATCATCCACTATGTACCAAGAAATCCATTAAAACAGAAGAAACCAAGAATTGATATCAATTTAAAAGCAATTCAGGGGAAAAAAGAAAATGGTGAGCTGAGAATTATTACCTACCATGAGCCAAATGAATCCCCCACATGAATATTCCTTCCGTAGGGAAGAATCAGAAATGTATGGAAAAGAGCATGAGTTTTAGGGCCAGAGAGATGTGAATTACATATCCAGCCCTATCACTGATTATTTCCTGAGCCTCAGGCATCCTCCTCTCTAAAATGGACATAATACCAATCTTACAAGATTGGTTTAAGGGTTAACTAGAATATAAAATTAAGCAGAATAATAGTAAATGCTAAATAAGTGCCAATTATGATCCCTTCCCCTTTTCCTCTATTCTTGGGAATTCATGGCTTTGAAGTGCCAGCCACTCCTCCACTGGCAGGATTTGTTTTTCTTAAGAGCAATTCACAGGCAGCATTCCTTGTAACTGCATGCCTTAAACTGCTGAGTAATCCCCTTCAGTGACATGAACCATGTCATCCTTTGACTTACATTATCATATCTGTGATCACCAATAAGCTGTTTGACTTCTGTTCAACTTGTGGCTATATTTATGATGATCCCTTTAATTCTAGACTTAAGGGAAAGACGCCTTCCCCACTAAATATGTCAGTATCAAAGGACATGCAAAATGTTAGTGTCAAAAGAAAATACAAAGCAGTAAATAGTATTTAACTTTCACCTAAAAGATGAGAAATGAAGCTCAGAAGCTCCACATTGAGAACTTCAGACACTGCAGAGTGAAATTTTCAAATACAAAATTTCAATTTATAATATTGATTAAATTTCCAGAGACTGGGCTCCATACAGCAGAAAGAAAATTACCAGAACTGGAGGAACAGTCTGTAATTGGAGGAGGAGGAGTTTAAAACAAATTTAATGATTTAGAAACACCAAATTTTATGCTTGGAAGGGAATCTCGGAATCATTAAGTTTGATGGTGGGCAAGACCCACCCTCAATCAAAATAGCTATTCCTTAAATAAAATTGTAATACACTTTCTAGAACCTGTGTGTTTAAAAAGATTTTCTTTTAAATCTGCTTTTATTTCTACAACATATTTCAAATAATATAAGAATATTCAGTATCCTTTGAATGACAATACCAAAATAGAATAATGTTTCAAAAGTTTACGCAAATATTTATGTTTATATCAATAATCACATTGGCACCAAAAAAATGACTTAAATCACAGCATTTAAACGTGATTGCAGCATTTCTGAAACTTGGATCCGTAGAGTATGGAGTCAAGATTATTATTTTCCTGATGGCACTAACTATATTACTCGAGTAATAGAAACACTTCTTTAAAGTATTTGATCTACTGATCGCTAAGTGCGTGACATTGGAAAATCTTCTTAAACATGTAGAAACTTAGTATTCTCATGTATAAAGTGGGAATAATAATGATCTTACAGACTTATAGCCAATCAATTACATGATTTAAAGTATTTAGCTCTGGTCTCACATGCCAGAGATGTACAATAAACATGATTTACCCTTTCCCTTCCTTGAAACTCTGTTTATATATTTGCTTCTTGAAGCCTCTAGCTGCATGCATTCCATATATAATTAAATAAAACAAGTACTGGACATATTTTGTTACTAATAAAATAAATGGAGAATTATTTATATATAACATGACGAGTGTCAATAATCTCAAGAAAAACAGGTCTAAAATAAATAATAAATACATTTGGAATACTTGGGAAAAATGTTACCCTTTTAGAACAGTTCTCTGGTCTGATTTGAAGGGGAGAAACCAAAACTCTTTCCCATCTTGGCAAATGGATCCTCTGATTCTATCATTTGCAGGTAAAGTACCAACCAGCAATGGAACCTATAGTTAAAGAGATGTAAACTTTGCCAGGTTGCTTCAGGCATTGTACCTAATGAGTTTTAGGATAACTCATGGGTAACCTTTCATCAAAGGGTCACAGCTTTCCCTGGCTTCCCTGTCTCTTTTCCCTGATGTCCTGAATTAAAGTATTGGCACAGACCAGTAATTGTGTTGCCATTTCAGTTTTGTGACTGCCATTACATTTCACGGTCAGAGTGAAGATCTATCTTATAGTTTATGGCCCTGTCAAACTCATCCCTGTGTCCTGGAAAACAGAAACTTGCTCCTAAATTTCTCAAACATTTATTGGAGTGGCAGGTAATGGCCTGATGTGAACAATTCAAACACTGTAGACCAGTATTCATTTATACAACAAATAATTATTGAATCTGTAAAATTTCAAGGTCATTTTGTAGATAGATTAAATTACTGAACAGGTTAGAATGTTTAACAGTGTCTGGAACACACAGCAGATATCCTTAATAAGGAGATGCTTGCTTTAATTTATTTCTGTTACATTATGGAGACGACAAATCTCTGTAGGAATTTAAAATATCATTTAGCTCTCTTTAGCTAGCTAACATTTAGCAGGATAAAAATTTGTGGATGTTGGAGTGGTGAAGGAAATATCTAGTAGGGTTCAGATTACCAATAGGAGCAGATGAGATGGGAAGGTGCTACATTTAGGCAGATGTGATCTATGTTGGGATAAAGGCTTAATCCTGAAAGACAGGAGGGTAGAGATAAAGGCCAGAATTGTATCCATGTTGTAAATACATAGACTCAAAGATAGAAATCATCCTACAGAGAATGGCCAGATCCTGGTGTGTAGAGTCTGGAAGGGAGTCAGTTCATGTGCAATAAACAGATAAGAAGGGTGGATCGTGAGAGTGGTAACAGTGAAAGAAATCTGACCACGCAGGATTTGCAGACAGAGGAAAATGCAGTTGTATAATCCACGGAGACAGCATCCAGCATTCAGGCAGTGTCTGTGCTCTGTAGGTAGGCTGAATGTCTGAGAAGAGGCGTCTTCAGAGGGAAAGATTACCTAGTTTATAGATTTATCATAAACAGAGGTTGTCCAAACTGATTTGTATCATCACATGAGCCCAAATAGCTAATGCTGGCTGCTTCTTGTCTTTCATCTATTTAAATATCATCTCCCCAATGCCAAGAAGCATGTATTATATGAGTACAAAAACCAAGAGCAAGAGTAAATCATGAAAAAAATGAGATAAAAGGGTGACTTCACATATGCACTTGCACCCAGTTGAGTTCATCTTGTAAGGGAGTGGATGAGATGATTATAATACATTAAGTCTGATTTTTAAAAGCAATCTTGTAATTTTTTTCTGTATCCATAGGTGTTCTATATCCACAACAATGAAAGATGAGATAAATTTAGTTTTTTTCCCAAAACTATTTGAAAATTCCTTCTGAGCCACTCTTTGAGCCAAAATAAATTTTTAAAAAATGTTACCAGTTTATTTTTAAATAAAAACATCTATTGCTCAGTTTAATCACTCCAGTCCTTCACCAGGATTCACTGTGGTTAATGTTCAGCAGTTCCCAAGTGTCAGGTCCACCTTCAAATGATGATAAATTCTATTGCTGGTGATACGCCATATAGGATGAGTTGGGAAAATATTTTTACCAATTTTCAGTGATGAGTCATAGAAGATGTGATTCTAAGTCAGGAAAAAGGTGTTTATGGTGCCTGTGGAAATAGCCACTTTATATGTAATTTTTTTAGACTCATCTTGTATACCTTTCATTTATTTACTTATTTATTTTGCTGACACTTGATATTTTACCTGTCCTAGGACTGATTTGATTTTATATAAAGCACAGAATACATGTCAATGAAATAAGATAATCAGTCTTAAGGCAGGTACCTTGTGGTTTGTCTCATATAACGAACTATACATTGGTGAGTTAACTCAGTAATGTCCTCATGTTAGTTTGGATAATAATTGCAATTTGTACTTTTGCTACAATTTTAGTGTTTACAGAATTTCTTCCATGGACATCATTCCGTTTGAGCCTCAGGAACATTGTAGGATATTCATTGTAGAATATAAAGTATTTTCTATCTCTGTTATAAAAATGCAGGCTAAGTTTAGAGAGTTTAAGTAATTTACACAAATTACATAGTAAAGTGGAAGAGTTTGGGCTTAAACACATTTCATAAAAGAGTTCTTTCCTTTCTAATATGTGAGGCTCTAAAAAATTTATCTCCCATAAAAATAAAGCCTGGCATAAAAGACCAGTCTAAAAATTTGGCAGAGAAGAAATCTAGAAAATACTAAATAGCAACGGAGAGAGAGAGAGAGTGCATGTCTGTTTATCCGGTGGGTAACGTAGGCAACTTAGGTTAAATGTATTGAGAGTATTCTTTGTTTTGTGATACACAAGTCTGATATAGCACCTCCTATATACTCCTGGAAAGTGCTGGAACACATTCTACTAAGCGAGGTATCCCAAGAATGGAAAAACAAGCACCACATGTACTCACCATCAAATTGGTATTAGCTGATCAATTTAAGTGCACATATAAGAATAACATGTATTAGATATTGGGTGGGGGGAGGAGGGGACAGGCATATGCACAAACAATGAGTGTGATGCGCACCTTCTGGGGAATGGACACACTTGAAGCTCGGACTTGGGGGGGAGGGAGGGTAAGGGCATCATACGTAACCTAATCATCTGTACCCCCATAATATGCTGAAATAAAAAAAAAAAAGAGACCATCAAAAAAAAAAAAAAGAAAGAAATGGCATAGGGAAAACTAAAACAATGTGATTATTATTGACTCTGTCTATGAGCCAAATGAGTGTACGTTTTTGAAAATAAGTACCAAATCTAACTAGCATCATTCCGCCCCCATCACTGTGCTTATTGATATTTTCCATCCCTCACTGTTTTCACCTAAGGTCCACACACCTCTTTTGCTAATCTACAGCCTACTCTTTCTTAAAAATTGTTGTTTATAGTTGACTTTCTTTAAGAACTTTTTATAGATCCCAAGTGTGTACACTGACTTTTTTTGTCTCAACTCCGGTGCCTTAATATCTCATATATTAATGCTTAATTATTCTCAAATTATGTTTTATCTATCAGTTTTCTTTCATTTTGAAAACAATTACTGAATGGCTGCATGGATTTATTCTTTCTTAAAAATCAATTTTTTTAATTGACACATTGTAGTTGTACATATTTATGGGGTACTAGTTCATGTTTTGATACATAGCTATGTTTCATAATGACCTAATAAGGGTAATTAGTGTCTTTATCATCTTGTGCATTTACCATTTCTTTGTGGTGAAAACATTTGAAAACCTCTCTTCTAGTTATTTTGTACTATATATTTTTAATGGCTGGGGAATATTTACCCTATGTTTTCTTCCAGTATTTTCATAGTTTCAGGACTTACATTTAAGTCTTTAATCCATTTTGAGTTGATATTTGTATATGGTGAGATGTAGGGGTCTAGTCTCATTCTTCTGCATGTGGATATTCAATTTTCGCAGCATCATTTATTAAAGAGATTTTTTTTTCTATAACACATGTTCTCGGCACCTTTGTCAAAAATCAGTCGGTTATAGATGTATGGATTTATTTCCAGGCTATCTATTTCATCAGTCTATGTGTCAGTTTTTATGAAGTACTATGGGTTTTTTTTGTTTGTTTGTTTACTATAGCTTTGCAATATATTTTTGAAGTCAGTGTGATGTCTCCAACTTTGTTCTTTTTGCTATGTATTGCTTTGGCTGTTTGGGGTCTTTTGTGGTTCCATACAAATTTTAGGATTGTTTTCCTCTATATATCTGAAGAATGTCATTGATATTTTGATAGGGATTGCCTTAAATTTGTAGATCACTTTGGGTAGTATGCCTACTTTAATAATATTAATTTTTCTATTCATGAATATAGGCTTTCTTTTCATTTATTTATGTCCTCTTCAATTTCTTTCATAAAAAATGTAGTTTTCAGTGTAGAGATCTTTCTCCTCCTTGGTTGAGTCTATTCCTAGGTATCTCATTTTTCAACAGCTGTTGTAAATGGAATTGTTTTCTTGATTTCTTTTTCATATAGTTCACTATTAGCATATAGAAACACTACTGATTTTTGCACCTTGATTTTGTATCCTGCAACTTTACTGAATTCATTTATTAGTGCTAATAGTTTTTGGTAGACTCTTTAAGATTTTCTCTATATAAGATCATGTCATCTATAGACAGAGAAAATCCTGTCCAATTTGGATTCCTTTCAATTTTTTCTCTTGCCTAATTGTTTTTCCTAGGACATACAATATTGTATTGGAAGTAATTTAAGTGGTCAAATAATCCTTCTTTTATTTCTCATCTTAGAGAAAAGACTTTCAACTTTTCTCCAATCAGTATGATGTTAGCTGTGTGTTTGTCATATACGGCCTTCATTGTGTTGAGGTACATACCTTTTTACCTAATATGTTGAGAGTTTTTATCATGAAAAGATGTCAAATTTTGTCAAATGTTTTTTCTGCATCTGTTAAAATGACCTTTTTTTAAATGTTAGTGTAGTGTATTATATTTATTGATTTGCATATGTTAAACTATCTTTGCATCCCTGGGATAATTCCCACATGATCACGGTGAGTAATTTTTTAAAGGTGCTATTGGATTTGGTTTGCTAGTACCTGTTGAGACTTTTTCATCAGCAATATTGTCCTGTAGGTATTTTGTTGTTGTTGTTGTTGTTGTTGATGATGTGTCCTTGTCCAGTTTTGAAATCAGGATAGAATTTCCAGTACCATGTTGAATGAGGTGTTGAAAGTGGGCTTCCTTGTCTTATTGCAGTTTTTAGAAGGAAAGTTTTCAACTTTTCTCCATTCAGTATGATATTAGCTGTGGGTGTGACATATGTGGCCCTTAATTTGTTGAAGTTTATTTCTTCTACACCAAATTTGTTGAGAAGTTTTATCAGGAAGGGGTGTAGAATATAATCAAATGCTTTGTGTGTGTCTATTGAGATGATCATGTTTTTGTCCTGCAGTCTGTTGATACGATGTAACACTTTTATTGACTTGCTTATTTTGAATCATTCCTGTATCCGTGGAATAAATCTCACGTGATCATGGTGTGTAACCTTTTTGTGCTGTTGCATTTGTTTAGCTGGTACTTTGTTGATAAATTTTGCATCTATTTCCATCAGGAGTATTTGCCAGTACTTTATTTCTTTTTTTGTTGTGTCTATGTCTGGCTTTGGTATCAGGGTAATGCTGGCCACATAAAATGAATATGGAAGCATTCCTCCTCTTCAATTTTATTGCATAGTTTGACAGATGTTGTAGTTAGTTCTTCATTAAATATTTAATATAACTCAATAATGAAGCCATCAGATCTTGGCCTTTTCTTTTATGAAAGACATTTAATTACTATTTGTCTTAGTCCCTTTTGCAGGGCTACGAAGGAATGACTGTATAATTTATAATTATTTTTCTCAAGTTTCTTCATGCTGTACAAGAAGCATGGCACCGGCATCTGCTTCTGGTGAGAACTTCAGAGAGCTTCCAATCAAGGTGAAAGGTGAAGGGGGTGTAGGTGTGCCACATGGTGGCAGAAGGAGCAAGAGAGAGAAGGCAGAGATGCCATATTCTTTAAACAACCAGCTCTCTTGTGAACAAATAGAGTGAGAACTCACTCATTATCAAGGAGGGCACAAAGCCATTCATGAGGGACCTGCCCCCATGACCCAAACACCTCCCATTTGTCCCCACCTCCATCCAACATTGGAGATCGAATTTCAAAATGAGATTTGGAGAGGACAAACATTAAAACTATATTACTGATTCAATTTCCTCATTCATTATTGTTCTGTTAAGATTTTCTATATCTGTATATTTAAACTTGTTAAGGTATATGTGTCCAACAATTTATTCATTTCTTTTATGTTATCCAATTTTTGTGTACTTGTTCATAATAGTCTCTCATAATTTTTTGTATTTCTGTCATATCAGATTAATATCTCCTTATTCTTCTCTGATTTCATTTATTTGAATCATCTTTTCTTCTTAGTCTAGCTAAAAATTTGCCAATTTTGCTTCTATTTTCAAAAAGCCAATTTCTTGACTTCCTGATCTTTTGAATATTTTTCCTTTTTCTATTTATTTCTGCTCTGAGCTTTATTATTTCCTTTGTCCTACCAATATTGAGTTTAGTTTGTTCGTGTTTTTCTAGTTCCTTGAGGAGCATTGTTAGACTGTATTTTAGAAATTTTCCCTCTTTTTTGGTGTAGTTATTTATGGCTATAAATTTCCCTGTTAGAACTGCTTTTGCGGTGCCTCAGAGGTCTTGATATGATATGTTTCCATTCTCATTTGTCTCAATGAAAATTTTAATTTCCCTTTTAATTTTTTCATTGTCTCATTGGTTGTTTAGAAACATGTTGTTTAATTTCTATTTATTTGTAAAATTTCCAAAGATTTTCTCATTGATTTCTAAATTTATACCATTGGGGGTCAGTGAAGATACTTGATATGGTCTCTATCTTCATTAGTTTGTTAAGACTTGTTCTGTGATCTAACATGTACTCTAGCCTGGAGAATGTTTTATATGCAGTTGAGAAGTGTGTTCCTTAGTCACTAATTGTAGTTGTTGTTGTTGGCTATTTTGACTTTAAACCTTTATACTAGAGGTTTAAGAGATTTGTATGGCACCATAATAACCCTGGAGTATTCTGGATATGATTTATGAATTAACTTCTACTGGTGAGTTTTATAGATTCATGTGTACTCAAGATAGTAATTATGAGTATACATGACATCACCCTTTGCTTTCAGTTGTAGCATTCCTTTAAGCAATTGTTGTAAGGCCAGTCTAGTAGTGATGAATTCCCCTAGCTTTTATTTGTCTGAAAAGGTCTTTATTTTTGCTTCATTTCTGAAGGATAGATTTTCTGGATATGGTATTCTTGGTTGACAGTTTTTTTTTTTTCCTCCTCTCCCAGCACTTTGAATATAACATTCTAATCTTTTCTGGTCTGTGAGGTTTCTGCTGAGAAATATGCTGATAATCTATGGGAGATCTCCTTATATATGACTTGTCACTTTTCTCTTACACTTTGTAAAGTGCTCTTTGGCTTTTATTGTGGACCATTTGATTATGATGTGCCTTGGAGAAGATCTTTATGCAAGCTTTTATTCTGTTAAATAGGTTGTCTATGCCTTTCTCCATCTCTTTTCTCTCTAGAACTCATAATGAAAAAAAATTGTTCATTTAATGGTGTTCCATGTGTCTTGCAGGTTTTCTTCATTGTTTTTTATTTTTATTTCTTTGTTATTACTCCTACTGAGTTATTTCAAAAGATCTGTCTTCAAGTTTCCAAAATTCTTTCTTCTGTTTGATATACTCTGTTGTTGAAGATCGCAATTGTATTTTTTGTTTAATCTCATGCACTGAATTCTTCAACTCCAAGATTTCTGTTTGGTTCTTTTTTATGATATATGTCTGTTTGTTAAATTTATCATTTAGATCATGAACTGTTTTTCTGATTTTATTAAATAGTTGTGTGTGTTCTCTTATAACTCATTGAGTTTAATTATGATCATTTTTTTTGAATTTCTTTTCAGGCATTTCATAAGCGTCCTTTTCTTTGGAGTCTGTTATTGGAGACTTATTATGTTCCTTTGTGAATGATATGTTTCCTTGCTTGTTCATGTTTCTTATGTTCCTACATTGATATCTGTGCATCTAGTGGAATAGTTGCTTTTCCAAGTTTTACAGTGTAGCTTTTGTGGGTACTTTTTCCTGTAGATGAGTCCTAGGGTGTGAATTAGGTATGGTGCACTGGCTTTCGTTTGGGTTGAACTCATTAGCCTTGTCTCCAAGCAGCTTCTTTAGCTGCAATACTTGTCAGTGGTGTCTGTAATTGCTTCAGTGGCCTGGGCTGTAACAGTTTGTGGTGGTGGTGGTGCAGTTTTGTTGGGGATAGGGACAATGGGATTGCTGTTGGACTGGGTGAGTGCAGGTGAAAAGAGCCTACAGGCTGTTTCCAAGGAAGTGATGGCAGCTGCCAGGCTGGATATCAGGCCAGGCTTGGGTACCTGTGGGTGCAGACAGCCAAGTGATTATAAAGCAGTCTCTCTGAGGAGACAGGGCCTCTGCCAGACTAGATATCGGGTTGGTCATGAGTACAGGCAAGGCTGAGCAGCTCTGTGGCAGTCTTTCTGGGGTTTAAGGCCACCGTAAGACTGGGTTTCAAAATGGCCTCATACATATATGGGCCCAATGGGGTGAGAAGTCTCTGTGACAGCTCATCTGAAGGGCAGGGCCACTGTAGGACTGGCTATCAGACTGGTCATTGGTGTGCATGTGTACTTGGTGGGCTGCCAATTGTATGAAGCGTCTGTGTGGGCAAGGCAGCCAGCCAGGTATTTGGTGGCTTCTTGGCTGTGCTAGTCTGCCTGGTTGCTGGATGTGGTAATGTATTGCATGGGTTCAGTCACCAGGGTCTCAGTCATTTTGTCCGTCCTAGGCTTTGGGAAACCAAGCTTATGATGCTGCGGGCACCCGTGTGAACATGGTAGAATAACAGCAGGGCCTCAGGAATGGAGAGGCCTCCAGACAGAATACATTCTAGTGGTAGGTCTAGTTTCAAGATGGCACTGTGCTGTAGCAGCTTAGGTCACAGAAATTGGGGGGATATGTGAAAAAGGTGGGCTTCTACTCCAAGGCAATGCAGCTGCATGAACTCCTGGCTACTCTCCAAATTGAATTCAGAACTTGTGGGCATGGAGAGACTCTCCTGTAGCAAGGATTGCTAGCATTTTGGCAGCAATGGGGACTTCTGGGAATCTCAGCTTACCTTTTCTCCATAAGAAGTCCCTGATGACTCTGATCTGATTCCATTTGGGGACACAGTGTGGCAGGGGCTGGATCCCAATGGCCTGCTCTATGGTACTATACTAGGCTTCCCTTGTGCACTCCAGCATACTTCCTCAGTCACTCTAGCCAAAATAGAGTTGACTATTCATTGGTTTGGTCTGTTTTGGGGGGAGGAATAAGCATCAGTGGCTCTAGTTGGCCGCCTTGCTGATGTCACTCCACACGCATTTAGATATAAATCCCTGCCCTCTGCACCAGCCCCACCATGGATAACAAAATGCTTAAAGTCAGCATAAAAACATTGTACTTTGTGTCTAACACAAAGTTTGTCTCAAAATAGGAAACACAATTATTGCTTAATTGAATGATTGTAGTGGTCTAATTGGTACCTTCATTCAATTAGTAAAATATTAGTAAACAAAAGAGAAGACATTATTTAATGTCTAGTTGTAGCTGAGCTATAATTGATATAAAATAATTCTATAACAAAATGAAGATATCTAAAGGAATTGAAGACATTTAATTCACATAAGTTTAAATTTGCCTGCTAAAATAAAATAGTATTACACAATTACTTTTTTTTTTTTTTTTTTT
>NW_012149352.1:371052-375165 GCF_000956105.1 Propithecus coquereli
CAAGTTATGCCAAAATACCTATCAAAATTATTTTGAGGTGTAAAAATATTGTGTCACCTGCTTCTAATTCCAAAACAATCTGGGTTATATTTTATTTAAAATTTTCTGCCAAAGTATTCAGTTAAGAGAAAAATATAATTAGTAAAAACTATCACCTCACCAAAGTTTATGACCTGAAAGAGTTTTAACTGGGTCCACATGAAACTTGAAATGTTTGTGTTTGTTGATGACATTTCCATTGGCTGGGATTCTAGAGCACCCACATTTGTAGGAAAAAAAACCCACATAGTTCAAATGCCATACATTGGGACTGGGTTTTGCTATTTGAGAAACAGAGAATAATAACATTTTTAACCTGAAAAGCATCTTCAAAATTTACTCTTTCAGTTTTTCATTTTAGAGATGGGAAAAACAAAGCCCAGAAATATTCATTTATTCCCATGTTACACAGCAAATGAAGGAGTTTCATTAAAATAGAGGTGATGGTATTTTAACTGACTCTTGAAAGATTCTTTGCTGATGAGGACTTTGCCAATGACTTCTCCTGAGCCTCCTCTAGACCTCAAAGATTGTTACTGCATTTTCTTTGCATGCATTACTTTTATTCTAGGTCTTATTGGGCAGTTATCATTTGTTTCTGGGCTTCACTTCAACATTGGAGCTTCCAGAGCCAACACACTCTCCCACAGCAAGTTGAAGTATTGCCAGGTAGCAGAGGAGACGCTGACTTCCCTGTGGGACAGCCAGTGCTGGGCTCATCTGCCTCAAGCTAGCCCTCTAAAGGATGCCTTGAACCTTCTGAGAATGCTGATATTAGGCAGTTACCTAAAGCAGCACAGAAGGATCTGCTTGCACACCACCGGAAGGTTCCAGTGAGACCTGAGATACAGGGGATCTTGAAATGATGCTCTATTTGAATTTTTCCAAATGATTGTTTTGCGAAATTGAAGTGTGGGTGCAGTGGGAGGATGTGGGCCAGGTAGGGAGAAGAAAGAAATGAATGGATAGTGAGTATCTACTGACATTCACTGAATCAGCAGCTAATTAAAGTAGAGATGTCATCCTATCCTAGCTTTGAAGTTTTAAAACATGTCTGCAAGTTCTTTGACACTCTTCCCACGAAAAGTGTGACATGATTCCTCACCATTTCAATTTGTATCAACATGAAATGACTCACTCCTAATGAATAAAATGCTGTATAAATTCTATACAGTTACTAAGTGGTTCTCTCTTTTGTTCTATCTTTTCTGTCTCTTTTCGGTCCTCAGGTGTTTGGATCCCTGAACCTCCAAGTAAGAAGTTTAGCTTCCCTGAAATTAATGTGCTTCAGTAATTATATAGAGATAGACAGACTAGCCCAAGGAGCCACAGATGTCCCATCTCAGAGGTGTTCAAGTCCAGTAGCCCTCATGGTGAGCGAGTGAGACTTCGCATATTCCAGCCCCAAGCCTTTGAGCTATTCCAGCTGACCGTAAGAGGAGTAGAAAAACCCTTCCTCCCAGGGCCCTGTCCAGATTGCAGATACATAGCAAAAGGCATTATATTTTGTTTAAGCCATTCAGTGTTGGAGTGGTTTGTCACATAGCTTCAGCACCTGGAACATGAGCACAGTTGTTTCAACTGAGTCTCAGAAAATTTTAGCCTTTTCTTCCACAGAGCTGGCCACTGCAGAGCCAGGAGCTGAATCCTCATTTTCCTTCCATCAAAACTTCTGCTTTTCTCATCATACTACATCTAATGACATATTTTATTTCAGCTGCAAACTCACGATTTGTCATTTGTCTAAGGTGGCGTCTACAACAGTATAGTCTGAATGTATAACTAACAGATCCATGTCAATACTAACAGTCACAAAGCTGTTATCTGGAAGACAAATCTCTGTGCAAAGAACCTGTCACATTGATATAATAGGTAATAACAACCAATTTCACATAGCACTGTAGTTTAAATGAATCATACCTGTGGTAGCTAGTCCCCAGACAATTCCCTAGATAGATGTGCTACTCTGCCTTTCAAGAGAAGAAACTTACATCCTCCCTCTGATCTGACCAATAGAATGTAGAAGATGTGACGGTCAGGCACTTAAGAGCTCTGGCCTCTGCTTCCTTCCTCGTGAAACCCTGAGCCCTGTCATAGTAAGTTCAAGCTATTATAACAAAAATACCATAGACAGGATGTCTTAAACAACAGAAATTTATTTTTTTACAGTTCTGTAGGCTGCAAAGTTCAAGATTAAGGAGCCAGCAAATCCAGTGTCTGGTGAGAGCCCGTTTTTAGGCTTGCAGATGGCCATCTTGATTTATCTTCATAGCAGAGAAAGAGAGCACTTCCTTCCCTTAAAAGGGCACTAATCCCATTAAGAGGGATCTGCACTCATGACCTAATTACCTCTCAAAGGCCCCATCTCCAAATATGATAGTCCCTTCTCATCCACAGTTTTGCTTTCCATGATTTCAGTTACCCAAGGTACAGTACAATATGGTATTTTGAGAGAGAGACCACAATCATATAACTTTTATGACAGTATATTGTTATAATTGTTTTATTTTATAATTAGTTATTGTCATTCATCTCTTACTGTGCCTGGTTTATAAATTAAACTTTGTCATAGGTGTATGCATATAGGCAAAAATCATAATATATAGGGTTTGGTACAACATGTGATTTCCAGCATCCACCGGGTACTTGAAACATATCCCCCTGGAGCAAGGGGCAACTACTGTACCATCACATTGGAAATTAAAGTTTTGACATATGAATTTTGGGGCCTACAAACATTCAATCAATAACAGACACCATAGAAGAAGCCCAGACTAGACCGCACAAGAATACAGCCACATGACAGGGTCATAGAGGATGACCCGCCACCTGGAGAGAGGCCAAATGGAGGTGTGCAGGGGACTCATGCAAACCCAGCTGCAGCCATAGCCACCATCTCGCGGGAACACTCCAAAGACCTCAGGTGAGGTCAGGAAAGAGAATACCCAGTTGAGCCCTGGCCATCCCTTGGAATAGTGAAATATGGTAAAATGGTTATCATTTTGAGCCTGTGTGTTTTGAGGTGGCTGTGTAATCAGCAATAGCTAATCAGAATAATACCTATTATTGTCATTGTTAGTAATGCACAGAATAATAACTATTAACTATTGAGAATTGCTATGTTTCACACAGTACTTAATGTATTGTTTAATGATCAATAAATTCAGTGATAGAAAAGCAGTTATTAATATAACATTCTTTGAGTGTGGAAACAGGTGTTGAGAGGCGAGGTTTGCTCCCTGACTTTATGCAGTTAATAAGTAATAGGAGTTGACCACGAATGAAAATTAATTGAGTCCAAAATATTTTTATACTTGCCTTATTATTACTTACAAAGATTATTCATGTGTCTGTGGTGATTCCAGTGTAAACAACCCTGCTGTGTTGCCAGTCACAGAAAAGTCTAGCACGTGCAATTGTGTACAGTACTTAATACTTGGTAGTGATAATAAATGACTATATCACTGGTTTATGTATTTGCTATACTATACTTTTTAATATTATTTTAGAGTCTACTTCTACTTATTAAAAAATTTAACTGCAAAACAGCAGGCAGTTTCACTGGGAGGTATTCTGGAAGAAGGCATTGTTATCATAGGAGATGACAGCTCCGTGCCTGTTATTGCCCCTGAAGACTTTCCAGTGGGACAGGGTGACAATGATGATGGTGATCCTGACCCTATGCAGTCCTAGGTTAGTGTGTGTGTTTATGTTTTAGTTTTTACAAAAAAGTTTAAAAAGTAAAAAAAAAAAAAATAGTGATAATAAATGACTATATCACTGGTTTATGTATTTGCTATACTATACTTTTTAATATTATTTTAGAGTCTACTTACTTATTAAAAAATTTAACTGCAAAACAGCAGGCAGTTTCACTGGGAAGTATTCTGGAAGAAGGCATTGTTATCATAGGAGATGACAGCTCCGTGCCTGTTATTGCCCCTGAAGACTTTCCAGTGGGACAGGGTGACAATGAAGATGGTGATCCTGACCCTATGCAGTCCTAGGTTAATGTGTGTGTTTATGTTTTAGTTTTTACAAAAAAGTTTAAAAAGTAAAAAAAAAAAAAATAGA
>NW_012149352.1:375287-375729 GCF_000956105.1 Propithecus coquereli
GATGTCAAAAATGCTTTGTATTAGTGATTTACCTTGTCTCCTAAAAAAAGGCAGCCATGCTTTAGACATTGAAAAATAAAGAGGAAAAATTCTAGTCATTTGGTTACCTGTGTACTCTGGAGACATGGCAAAGAGGAGGAATGATAAAATAATGTGTGGTTACAAAATTCCACTGTATATAACATGCCAAAGTACAATTTCAAATTCCATTTTCATTTTAAAAGAAGGACACTCCAAAATAATTTTACTTTGAACATTTCTAAGACTGAATTTATTTTATGTAACCCCCAGGGGACACACACTTTTCTGTTAGTAATTGAACACATTTTCTTGTTCTAATGTTACAGACATTTCTTGAGCAAGTTATGCCAAAATACCTATCAAAATTATTTTGAGGTGTAAAAATATTGTGTCACCTGCTTCTAATTCCAAAACAATCTGG
>NW_012149352.1:389079-403439 GCF_000956105.1 Propithecus coquereli
ACTCACCAGCAAATTGGTATTAACTGATCAACACATAAGTGCACATATAAGAATAACATTTATTGAATGTTATTTCTTCAGGAGGCGTAGAGAAAGGAGGGCAAGGCAGTGAGAGCTGATGTGGAAATTATTTAATTCTCTTTGGCCATTGGAGGAAACATATCCAAATTAACAATATTTCTTTAGTCAAATCTAGATTATCCTCTAAATCCATCTATGAATAAAATATTATTACCATTTTTATTGATGAGGAATTTGAAATTTTTAAAAAAACCCTTCATCTATTAAGCCATAGAGCTGAATTTCAAAGCCCTAGTTTATATAATTTTCAATATAGATGTTTTCTCGCTAGACTATCTCACATGAGTGTTATTTATACACAATCTGCCTAGAGGCAATCTCAACTCTGTACTGAGATCCTTGCCTATTTATTCTTTCCTTGCTTCCTAGGTCTCCATGTTTGTAAGTTTTGGCCATGCTTCATTTTCTTGGTTCATCCACGACACCAACTTATCAATTCTAGGGTCAGCCTGGCTATTCCCACATCCTCCTTCACCAGTTGTAATTTAGCCCTATGTTGTTGTGGCAAACACTGCTAGTTTCATAGCTGGCATCCATTCTTCTCTTCATACCTAAAGGCATCCAGGCCAGCAATTTGTCCACTAAAACACACCCTTAGCACTTTAGAATGGAGTGACTGGAAGAGAAACTAAGTGAAGTATGGGGTACTGCCAACATCCTGTGTCTTGATCTGGGCACAGATTGCATTGGTGTGTTCCATTAGTAAAAATTTATCACCCTGTGAACTTTTCACACGGTCACCTTTTGGTATGTGAATCATTCTTCAATATAAAGTGGGGGGGGGAAAAAGAAGCAAAGAAAAGGGTAAACAGGACGACAACAACAACAACAAAACAGTTCTTGAAGCTAATGGTATCCATGTGATCCAATTTTGGATATTAAGATACAAGCAGAACTATACAGGATGGGACTTCATAGTAAGAACATTGTTTTCCTGATAGAAGACTCAGATAGACTATTACATTTTATCCTTCTCCGTTTCTTTTTCGTCATTCCTGAGACTCAGGCGTGGAACTACAGGTAGATCACATATCTTGTAAGCATAAGAATAAAAGCCATATGCTAAAATAATAAAGTAGGAAGCTGGAAGGAACCTGGGCCTTGACTTTTTTAACAAGGGCATCTGTCCTGGATTGTGACCTCTAGACTTGTTATTTGACAAACATATATTCTTTAATTAGTTTTGCTTTTATTATTATTTTTAATTAACACAATCATTATACATATTTATGGGATGCAGTATTATATTTTGGTGTATATATGTAATGTGTAATTATCAAATCAGGGTAATTAGTATATCCATCACCTCAAACATTCATCGTTTCTTTGTGTTAGTAATATTCAAAATTCAGTCTTTTAGCTATTTGAAAATATACAATCAATTGTTGTCAATTATAGTCACCCTACAGTGCTATTGAACACTAGAATTTATTCCTCCTATCTAGCTGTACTTTTGTATCTGCTAACCAACCTTTGGCTGTCTTCAATATTAATGACTGCAAAGTCCCTCCCTTCCTCCCTCCCTCCCTCCCTTCCTTCCTTTCTTTCTTTCTTCCTGCCTGCCTTCCTTCTTTCCTTCCTCCCTTCTTACCTTCCTTGTTTCCTTCCTTCCCTTTCTTCATTTGGTTATTTCTTTTTTTTACATTTAGACAAATTTAATCTTAACTAATTTTCTAACTTTTCCTGAGAAACTCTACTATTCACTCTGAATCACATGTGTTTGAATAAAACCCACCATTATTATGGTCAAACTGTGCAAGGGTTAAAATGTCTTTTAGACAGGACCACAAAAACCAATTAGTACAACCTCAGTGGGTATGTCTAGACAGGTTAAGTCTTTCCTAGATAACTATTAGTTGCTTATACAGGTAATATCACAATGAAGTTCTTCAAGCCATCTTTTTCTACCTTTTATATTCACTATCTTCAAATGATGACACTATTTCTCACCTAAATACATTAGAAGTCATGTTTTATAAAAAGCCAGAAATAAGGTAAATATATTCTACTACCTAAGAATGAAGACTGAGATTGAATATTCTGCATGTCTCGTAAAATTGAATGAAGAGACTTTAACTGTTCTGAGCCGAGCAGCATTACTATATCAAGTAGCTGTTTTCCTAAGAAAAGTCATTTGAATTAGAGCATTCAATTCTGCTTGTAAATTTGGTACTAGTTAAAAACAAAACAAAAACCAAAAAATTCAAACAAACAAACAAAAAACAACAAAACTACAAAATAAAATAAAGTCAGCCATCCAGCAGTCACATTTGAACTTACAATTATTTGGGCCCCAAACCTTAAAGACAGACTTAATTTTTCTATTTCTGTCACTGTGCTTATTCAATCTACCAAATGCTGTATTATCTACTGTCAAAATACACACACACTCCGTTCTATTCTCCACTAGCAGCCTGGTCCAAACCTTTCAGTTCTTCCTCAGACAGTTGCAATACTCTTTTTCCTAACTCCTATTCTGGGCCTCCATCCCTGTGTCCCCCTCTCCCTTGAGGCAGAAGTCAGTTAATTTCTCTGCTCAAAAGCCCTGCTATACCTTCCCATCTCATCCATTCTGTGATGGATAGGCTTTATTTTGACACAAAAGTTACTTCATAATACCAGCTACTGTTATCACGCTTACATCTTACCACTTTTCTCTTCTTTTGTCAGGATGTGCTTCGGACTCAGGAGCTTTGACTTACTGTTCCCTCTGCCTGAAACACTCTTATCCCAAATAACATCTACACTTTCTCCCTTCTTTTGTTCTGTCCAGAGGTTGGATCAAATGTCCCCCCGTATCACAGAGCCTTATCCTGACCGGTGTATCTGAGATAACTAACCGCCTCCCCTTCCTCCTTCTTTTCTCAATCCACTTATCTAGCTTATTATTTTCTCCACAGTTCATATCATGGGAATTAATATATTTTAATTTATCAAGTTATTTTCTGTATAAAATGTAAGCTCCATGAGAGCATCATTGTGCATGTTTTATTCACTGAATATAAAGTAAAAATAGGCTGAATAAATAAATTATTTAAGGAATAAAGAGAATATAAAATTCTGCTTCATCTTCGGACATATGTTCAATTATTGGAGTAGAAGTTGGAGGAAGAAAAGAAAGAAAACATTGAAAAAATCTGCTTCCCTGGAATTCTTTTTGAAAGACATGCTGACCACTCTTTGTCAAATGCCCAGTGGTAACAATGCGCTACTCAGACAGCATTCATCACGTCAGCATTCCACACGCGGAGAGGAGAGGGAGCCGGCGGTTTCCCTGACAAACAACTCTCCTTGCACCGACCCACTGCGCTGCCTCCTAAAACCCAGAAGAACCCCTGCCCAAAACGACAGACCCTCAATTTCAGTCGGAGACACAGAATAGGTAGAGAAGCTCTGTTTGGCTCCTTTAAAAGATAAAGGGATGCCCTGAGTCCTCTGGTTTAAGATTTATGATTACGAATCTGATAACTCATCAGAGATAAACATGGTTTGTTTTTCTCTCTCTTGCCAAAGATTACACCCCTCCAGACTGCCATAAACGTCTGCAGGTTGCACCATCTTATCACTGCAAGAATGAGGTAGAATTACGTGAAATACTTACTGAAATCCCATTCCAGCATCCTCATCTTCCTGTGGGTCCTCCTTGTCACACTCCTTTTTTTCCCTGATGTAAAGCAGCAATACATGCACACACACCTTCATACACACACATATACACAAACACACAAACAGATACTCTTTTTTTTTTAATGGTAGTTTACACATGCTTCACATGAGCAGTTTCAACTGTGAACTCTGACCTGCTTATCCAGGCAATGCATTCCAGGTTTCAGCAGAAAGGTTTTTAATGAAACCGTCATCTTAAAAAAGCAAGTGATGGAGCTTTATTCAAACATATCTAATTCTTGAAAGGTTACATAAATAACTTAAGACAAGATCACATTCAATTTTGTTTTGCTTTCTGCAATGGGGACTGTTTTTTTTTTTTTCTTAATTTGGTTTTGTTTGATTTTCTTTTTTTGCTATTTTTCCCTTCTCTTGTGGGGTTGTACCATTAGGTGATTCATGGATTAAAGCTTAAGAATTGGAAATGGGCCAAACATTTTGAGTTCTCATTTCAGTTTTCTAAGCCTTTGAGACAAAATCGGCGAACACAACATTTTATAATATGAATATTTGATCTCACAAGCTGAAAATTATTATTTGAATGTTTGATTAAAATCATTTTCAAATCATAAAACTTATAATTATTCCACAGACAAATTTGGTATTATGTCAAAAATACTGAGAAAATCTCCACCCTTCCTAATAATAGAATGTTAACACTTTTATTTTAATTTCTTAGACTAGGGACACTTGAATACTGAAGGAAGTACTCGAGATAAACATAAAAGATAATTAAGTTTTGGAAAAGGAAGCCAGACATACAAGGGACTTTTAAGTATTTTTATCATCTCATTCTTATAGTATTTCTATGTGAGGGGGATTATTACACCCAGTTTACAGATGAGGAGAAGAAGATTCAGCAAGTGAGCTGATTTTTTAGTGGTATCCAGCTGGCATGTAGAAGAGCTAATCCTGGAAGATGAGTCTGAAACCAACCTGTGTACAAAGAAAAGAAGATCTAAACACTTTATAAGATCTGCCTGAATTTTTGGTTCCTTAGAATATGAGATTCAGAAATATTTCAAGAAGTCTTTGTAGAAGTAAAATTTGAAATGGAATTTAAAGGAAAGGTAATCTTAAAACAAAGATAAAGAGAGATAATAAAGATAGAAGGGATAAGGGAAATAAAAACCCTAATGAGAGAAGAAAATATAGGGTTGGGTAGACAAAGCCTAAACCAATTAGAGCTATAATTTGGTGAAAACAAATCTTATAACTGGAGAGATTGTTTGGATTAGGAGTGGAGGATTCTGACAAACCAGGTTCTGAGGAATCTACAGATAATAGGGGAGATCCTGAAGATTTTGTATAGCGAGTGACATGTGCAAAGAAGAGAGTTAGGATTATTCATCTGACAGTGGAAAATGGGAAAATGGAAAGGGAAAGAATAGAGATAAAAGTACAATTAGAATCTCATCACAATAGACTAGACCAGATGGTTGCAGTTAATGCAGCTTTGTGGAGAAGGCCTAAACAATCATGAGCAGAATATTTTGCATATCCCATAAAAGAATATTATGTGCCCTGAAGTTTTTGTTACCATGGATGCATTCACTCTTTTTCACTGTTTAGCAAGCACTTCCTCCATTTTCAGGAGTTTGGAATACACAGTGGACAGATATAGTCCCTGACCTCAAAGAGCTTAATGTCTAGCAAGAGGCAAATGAGTAACCAGACGGTTGCAATGCACTGTGGTTATTGCTATAAAAGCAGTAAATACAAGGAGCAACTGAAGCACATAGAAATTCACTGCAATTGTAGTTTTACTGAATCTTTGATCTGCAGCTTATTTGGGACTGTTTTTGAACTACATTTTAAGTTTGGTTTTAGTTTGCAATTGCTTGGTAAATGAATTATCATGTGAAAAAAATAAAATGTAAAGAGAAAACAGAAGCAGAGATCCAGTTGCACTGTATGACCAAACACTCTAGAAGTTAGGTGACAGCTTTGGAGAACAAAGTGGTCCTGAGCATAGGGAATAAAATCCTTCATGCTTCCAAACAGCAGTTCTGGAACAGCCCTAATAGTGTCTGGATAACCAATAGTCGCAGTTGTAATTTAGAAGCAAAAGTAATCATTGCAGGGTATGAATACAGCGAGGCAGTTTTCTTGGTGAATTAAAGTGTTTTAATAATGAAATAGGTATTTCAAGATAAATTAACAAAGTGTCTCAGATGCAACATCTAAATTTATAGTGAAAAAATATAGACTATATTTTTCTTAGGATGAATAAATTAATTTGTTAGAAGCAAATGAATAACTGCAGAATGAGCTTAAAATAAAATAAGAGTAGGTAGCATATCATCTGGAAAAAACAGAGCAAAGACCACAGAAGTCTCATCCTCACTACAGTGATATTCTAGATGACCTTGGAAACTAAGAATGATCACATATTAGCTACTGTCTATGGAGTTTCTTGTTCCCATTCTTTCCTTTTCACTCTCTCTGTAACACATCTGCTCACCAACACATCTGCCTATGCCCCCCAAGCCTCTCTTCTCATTACATATGTGATAAAATTTCTATGGAGAAGTATAGTCAAATGATTAGAAACACAGACTTTGGACTCGTGGGTTCCTGAATTTCAAAACCATGCAGGATCTGAAGTGACTTCCTTCTTCATCTCTTTCAGCTGAAGTTTCTTCACTCATAAAGTGAGCATAACAATGTATTGCCTATTTACTAGAACGGTTTTGAGAATGAAGGTGATGCTATATATGAGGTGCTTAACATGGTGCTCAACATATGGTAAGGAATCAATCATGTTTTTTATTATTATTATGTACTGAACACTCAAAATCAATTTCTCAATTTAATGTCTCATATACTTTTTCAGATGTATTATAATTACCTATAATATTAAAGGGTAATTGAAATGCCCTCCTCCTATCTATAAATCTCTGCAACTCAATACAATGTTTATGCACTCAAATTACTAAGCTCCTCAGAACTACACATAAAAATAGGCTGAGCTTTGCACTTGTACACTGAAAACTCTTAAATGAGAAATATATGCATATACACACAAACATACTTTAAGACCATCACATCCCATGTAAGAATAATGTGATACCTGTATTTCATTTTTATATCTCATTCTTCCAGTTGGTAAGACTTATTGATAACTAATTGATAAGAAATCCCAGGAACCCAGCACTGTCAAAGGATGGAAGCTAATCTCATGATCTGGGTAATTTGACTTGGTTAGAGCCATCTAGACTGCTACTTAGATTTCCTGCCCTGCTTTTAGCATGGTCCTGCTCATGTCTTGTTGTTTTCCCCCATGTTCCCTCCCCTTGCTCATGTCTTATGTAGAGGGAAAGCCTAGAACGAGGAAAAGTAGAAAAAAGAATTGCCATGTGAGTTATAGCATCATATGCATTCATTATGTCTCTTTTTCATAGACTGTCTTAGATGAAATGGGTATCGAGATTATAAGGAAGCCCCAAAGAATATCAAAATGATTAATCCCATGCAATAAAGAGGCATATAGGTGCAATGTTCAAGATGAGCTCTTTGCACATGCTGTATTTTATAGTAAAATTATAATATTTTCATTAGGGATCAAAATAGCCTGTACTTCATGTGAAAAAATATCATGAAAGCTTTTATCTCTAATGAAAAGACTCAATGAATTCTTCAATTTTATAACAGTACCAGATAAGAGCGAGTCTAGCTCTTTTCTAGTTCAAGGACAAATTTTCCTCATAAAATGTTTAGATTCAGTGCTCCCTTTTGGGGTTGTAATAGAATTGAAATTTAAAAGCAGCCACTCTTCATTTTTGTGGGGTATCTACTCTTACGAGAGTATAGTGAAAGTTATGAAAACTTCCATTGGAAGAATATACATATGCACATACATTCAAAATATTTCAGTTTAATATTTTTATTTCCTCCTTTTCCTGAAGTGTTTTTATTAACTCTTGAGAAGTCATGGAACTTCTGTTTTAAGAATAATGTCACCTTCCAAAGCCAAATAATAGTCCCAGGAAATCCACATTTTTACTTCTCACTCTAATACAAAAACAATCAAGAAAACTTGTGGAATTTTAAAGATGATGGATGATGGATTTTTAGAGACATACTTTATCTGGTTTACTAATTCAGAAGAGAATGTAGCAAACTTAGTCATTGTGAAGGATGAAGGTAGTTTATGGAAAATTCCTTTTGTTTCATCTTGGAGATGCACTCTAGCCTTATACAAGCTTTCCACAGATAAGACTGAGAAAGGCCAGGGATTGTACAAAGAAAACAGACTTTGATATTAATTGTATATAAAACCCAGCAATGATCAGGCCCAAATATAACAACAACAACAACAACAATAAAAATGGGAAATCAAGTGGGAAAATTTGGCCAAAACAAACAAGGCCCTATTCCTCCCTTCTGACTCCTTTGCAGTCCATGGTGAGCTTATTAACATCCCGGTCAGCTGAACAGAGAACGTCAGGATATGAACCATCCCAAGGAGGCAGGCCACAGCCACCAGCCTACGGCCTGATGAAGCCAGAGGAGTCACTGAACTGATGAGACAGTCACCTGTTCTCTTTGTGCCATCATCTCTCTTATTCTCTCCACCCCAAATCTCATTGTCACAAGCCAAGATCTGGATTCTTTCCAGGGAAGGCTAAAGTACTTACAGGTGGCTTTACCACCTGCGACCATGGAGCTGTAGCCAAAACTGCTCTCTGTGGACTGCCTGGTTGGAGGATTTAGATAAATAATAAGAGATGACTCAGAGTCGCGAGAGGAAGCAGGGGCTGTTTTGAAGGTGGAGAGAGAGGGGAAGTAAGTGGTGAGTGAATGGCAAGTAATACAGAGGAGTGACTCTGTTCTGTTGGCTGCTTCCTGCCCCTCTGCCCTGCTCATTCTATCACATGATGGATGGGGGTTGAGATAAAGGCACTTCACTTTAAATTGCACAGACCTTTTAAGAACAAATGATCAAGACCTGGGATTTGTATATTTTTGCTTTTCTTTTATTCTCAAGACTGCTTTGGCTTCTCTCTGTTTCTCACTGAATCTTTCCCCTGGGCTTTAAATTTAATACTTCCTGTCAGAAGGCATTTCCTATTTCTCCTCTCCTCGGGATGATACAGACATGTAAAAAGGAGAGGAAAAAAAATACACTGGATTCTCGTGTTAGAAAAATCAGCCACAGGAGATACTTTGCCTTTTTCTAAGAGGTTGCTATGTGCCATATACCGTGGTAAATACACAGGTAATTTGTAACCATCACAACAGTTCTGCAAATGCTTTTGTTATATGCATTTTGGGTTGAGGAGACTGAGACTCAAAGATATGAAATGACATGACGATCTCATCCTGAAAGAGGAAGAAACAGAAAAATACCTCCCAAGAGGCCCCAACAGTGTGATAATACATAAAAGCCGATATAAAAAGACCATATGCTCTATGCCAGGACTCTTCCGAATACTTTGCATATTTTAACACTTTCATCATCACCAGAATTGTATGAGGTAGATCCAAGTGTTAGTCCAATTTTAAGAGATGAGGTAACTGAGACTCAAAGAACAAAGTCAAGTTGGTAGCAAATGAAATGGTTAATTTTACTTGTCAACTCAGCTAGCCTATGGTGCCCAGTTTATTGATCAAACATCTGTTCGGATGTTGCTGTGAAGGTATTGTTACATGTGATTAATGTTTAAATCAGTGGACTCTAGGAAAAGCAGATTGCCCTCCACAATGTAGGTACACCTCAGCCAATCAGTGGAAGGCCTTGGGAGCAAAGATCGAGGTTTCCTGAAGAATTTTTCCTCGAGACAGTAATGTAGAAACCCTAAGTTCCAACCTGCTGCCCTGTAGAATTTGGACTCATGGCTGCAATCTTCACTCTTACCTGAATTTCCAGGCTGTCAGCCTTCCCTACTGATATCCGACTTGGCAGCTCCCGATTCCTTTAAAAATCTCTCTCTCTTTCCCCATCTCCATTTATACACAGCTGCCTTTTTAGATTAGCACAGTGTCTGGAATACAACCCCTCAGCAAACGCAGTTGTGATGATGCCTGTGGCAAGGGAGGCTAACTGTCCAACTCAAATCTGTGCTTCCCCTTCTGTCTCTGGGAAGAGGTGTCCCAGTCAGGAACTTTATTTTGCAGCTCTCTCTGCACACAATTTGGGCATGGTCACAATCTTGACCAAGAAATGCAAGCAGAGATGAGGAAATTTGACCAAGAGAGTTAAAACACAGGTGGACCTTCTCCACATCACCTCACCACTTCTGTCTGATGGTTTCAGGGGACCCTGAGGTCCTAGGGAATGGTGGGAACACAAAATGAAAGGAGGCTTTGTCTTTGAATTTTTACAGGGAGAAATACCCACTACCCGCTACCAGGAATGCCCACCTTGGACAGTTGTATGTACAAAAAATAAATGTTTAATGTGTTAAGCAAGTAAAATTTTGATGTTTGTCAGTTTCTAACTTAACCTCAACTAAAATGATGATTATGGTAAAGAGTATAATAACAATGATATTTTCCCAAGCAAAAAATGTATTAAGTGATAAAGTCAGTATCACAACCTAGATATATCATGTCTAGATCTAGAACTAGTATTCTCTATCTATTCATCTATCATTTATCAGCTTTTGCTGTAGTAGCAAAAAACCCTAATATTTCAATTGTTTGACAATATATTTCTTATTCATCTACCAGAACAGATTGGTCTGGGCTGTTTCAGGTTTCTGAGCAGTGATGATGTTATTCCATGTATCTTCTCATTTCAGAAACAAGGCTAAAATGGTAGCTTCTCTCTGAGGCATGATTTTCTTATGATAAAATTCAAGAATAAGGGTGGTAGTGACAGATACAAGCATATTTAGAGCTTTGGCTCACATGTGGTATATAGGTTCACATTTAATTGTCCAAGGGAACTCACAGGCCCAAGTTCGAAGACAATTGGGCAGAAAAGTATATTCTGTATATGGAAAAACATGGCAAGCACATGGAAAAATAAATGGTTGTGAGCCAGTAATATAATCTACTACATTTTGGGGTTCATATTCTCTACATCACAACATTTTATCCCTAGCTAAGGAAGATTTTGACTACCATATGTTTCGTCCAAAACTACTTAGCTAAGGGAGTGATCAACTGACTTTATAAAAAAATAATCTAGCAGCACAATTCACAATTGCAAAGATGTGGGCATCAAGTGCCCATCAATACGTGAGAGGATTACTAAAATGTGATATATGTATACCATGGAGTTCTACTCAGCCACAAAAAAAAATGATGGTCTAGCACCTCTTGTATTATCCTGGACAGAACTGGAGCCCATTCTACTTAGTGAAATATCACAAGAATGGAAACCAAGCACCACATGTACTCACCATCAAATTGGTATTAATTGATCAACACTTAAGTGCATATATAGCAATAACATTTTTGGGGCGTTGGGCAGGTAGGGGGGAGGGGATGGGTATATACACACGTAATGGGTGTGGTGTGCACCAGCTGGGGGATGGACACACTTGAAGCTCTGACTCAGGTGGGGCAAGTACAATATACGTAACCTAAACATCTGTAGCCCTGTAATATGCTGAAATTAAAAAAAATTTTAAAAAGTAATCTAGATCCTAAACTACAGGGAAGACTCATATTGAAGACAACATCTTAAAGTGGGATATTGGAAGAATATAGGGTATTTTTGAGGTTGTCTGAGCTATCATATATCATGTATAAGTTTTTCCACTTCTATAAAACATTCATAAAAATCATCAAGACTTAAAGTAATTCTCAACCCTCTACTTCCTACAATTCCATATGTGGTCAAATTTACTTATTGAAGATTCACTGAATAGACATGCAATAAAAGGTACTGTATTGAATTTTATAACTGAGGTGTCTGAACTAACCACTCCCACCCCACCTATAACTCTCCATCAAAGCTCTCCTTCTCTTTCTTCTCCTTTTAACATCTGGCTATAAGAACACAGATATCTTCTTGAAAAACCACTTGATGAGCACGGCCACCCATAGTTAGTAAGTCATGTAATTTAATTTATCTGGCTGTTTCCAAAACATCTAATTGATAAAATTTAATCTGACATCTACTTTGCTTTCTCTTTAAGCTGGAGTATGTGTCTACGTGTGTGTATAACATCCTCAGCCTTAAGTTTCGCTTATTGATAAAAATTAAATTTAAAAAATTAAATAAACAATTATGTTAGACATAATCATGGCTGATTTGGTAAATTTCCTACTTTTCATTCAAACACTCAGATGTCATGGACTTATGTAGACGACATGGTATAAAAATCAATTCACCTGGAAATTAGTTAGACAATTAGGTATGTTGAGAATAAATAGTTAAAATGTTTTTAATTGGTTCACTTACATCAATGGGGGGGTGGGGGCACACAGGCTCTGTATTAAGTTAAAAATTTGCATATGGATTTCATTAAATTTATGGTAATGATCATGAGGGTAAAGATCATGTCTATTATTTTTATTATTTTGCATCTAATCACAGACTGCTGACAAACGATAGTGCTTAAGAGACTCACAAAATCAGTATTATTTCTTCTATGAAACTAAAGAAATGGACTGTATTTCAATGTATACAGGCATTACCATTATGCAGTATATGTGAGCTTCATAAATAGATTTGGATTATAGCACCTACCTTAATATTCTTATCTAGAGGCTCACCTAGGGAAGAATCTGCTTCCAAGCTTATTCAGATTGTGGGTAGAGTTCATTTCCTGTGGCTTTATGACTGAAGGCTGCTACTGACTGTCACTTGGAGGCTACTCTCAGTTCCCTGCCACATGCCCCTCTTCATAGGCCATTCACAACACAGTCGTTTGCATTCTTAAGGTCAACAGAGAATCTTTCCTAACCACAGTGTGCTAAGATAGAGACCTAGATAATACAACATAGTCATGGGAATGACATTCCTTTCCCTTTGCCACATACTGCAGCATAATCAACAGAATGACATCCCACCATTATAATTAGAAGCAATTCATAAGTTCTGACTGTACTCAAGGCAAGGAAATCATACAAGGAGATGGTCAGTGGGGATTGCCTTAGTCTACATCTTTCACATACCAGTTTTATTATCATTTTATATATAAGAGAACTGAGGCTCAGAGAAATTAAGTAGTTTGTCTATGGTCAAAAGTTAATAACTGAAAAAGTTGGATTTGAACTGAAGTGAGATGAATCTAGGGTCCTTGTTCTTAATCACTAGGCTATATCCCTTGACGTAATCTGTTTCTAACATTCAATATGCATCTATCGAGTTACTCCAACATGTTAGACACTATGATAAACACTGGAAATACTGTTCCAGAAGAGATATGTTCCTTGCTCTCAGAGAGTTTATCATCTAGTGGGGATATAGACAATGGAACGTCATTGCCAAAAAAACATTTTCTCAATTGTGTGAATGCTTTCTCTAGCACACATAGAATAGCTGGAGGCTGAGGGCTCAGCTAGAATTTGTTTGTAATAATATAGGTAAGAGATAGCAATCATTTGGACCAGGTTAATGAGATTTAGGATGGATAGAGGTCAATACATTTAGGGGCTATCTTTATGCTTAGTTTTGTCTTCTGGGATACATTTTCCATAATATCCGCAATTAGTATACCTCGCTTTTAACATTGGAAAATTCATTTAATCAGGGTCAATAAAGCAGATATTCTCGCCAAACATGGTGCTCTTCTAATTTTTTTAAATTAAATTTCAGAATTTTGTTTTTTTTTTACCAGCTGATAATCTACACACTTACACATCCTTTCCTATCTTTTTTCCTGAAGAACTTACTGTGTCATAATGAAAGGCTGTTCTGTTAGTTCTAATGGTTTCCCTGTCCAGTATATCTAACCAGAATTTACTTTCCATCTTATCAGTAGGAAATTGAAAGCCCCAAGAACATATTAGGCTCATCGGGGCCACATGCAGAGCTTATTTTTCATCAAATAAGACTGTTGTGGCACCAAAAAAGAAAGTACAAGCAATTTACTGAGAGTCTCAGAATTGTCTCCTCTCCAGCAGGTCAAAGGATGGTGGGTTGAAAGCCTGGAACAGAGGGTCTGGAGTCCTAAATTTAGGAGCACCTGCTTCACCATCTTTGAAGTTCTGTTGGACAGACGGCCTTGGTATATATATTTTGCCCAAGTTTGAAAACAACATGGCTAAAGTTTAATGCCAAATAGCATTAAGACTTAGACGTTCTTAGAAGCCCTTGCTGTTCTGAAAAACTGTGCTCAGTTCATGACGCTGTCCCCAAGATCAGGCTATTGTCTGAAAATAGTTTGGGAGGTATAATAGGCTAAATAGTGGCAACTCAAAGATATCAAGTCCTAATCCCTGGAACTTATAATCGTTGACTTATTTGGGAAAAATGTCTTTGCAGATGTAATTAAGGCTCTTGAGATGACAGTGCCCTTGATTATGCAGATGAACCCTAACTGACACGACGTGTCCTCATTAGAGAGAGACAAAAGAATATAACACAGACAAGCAGAAAAGAAGATGATATGAAGATGAAGGACAGAGAGAAGCAGTCACAAGGCAAGGAATGCCAGCGGCTGACACGAGCTGGAAGAGCAAGGAATGGGTTCTATCCCAGCACCTTCAGC
>NW_012149352.1:407624-410360 GCF_000956105.1 Propithecus coquereli
TATATATCTTTTTTCTACAATCATTTTATTTGTTTTCCTTTTGCTTCTGCATTCTGGCAAGTCTCTCAAAGCTATACTTTACAGCTCTGTTTCAGTTTTCAATAATGTCAGTTCTTTTCTTCACTGCCTACAAATATATTTCAATTTTGCTATTGTACTTTTTGCATCCTTATGTTATTTTTCACATATTAATCTGATTCTTTTTTATTTTTGAAATTATTCACTCTCACATCTCCATTTGATCCTGTACTCTCAATTTTTATGCTTTTAAACACATCTGCCTTTTTGCATCCTTATGTTATTTTTCACATATTAATCTGATTCTTTTTTCATTTTTGAAATTATTCACTCTCATATCTCCATTTGATCCTGTACTCTCAATTTTTATGCTTTTAAACACATCTGCCTGCCAATATTTTAAGATTTAGGCAATACTTCTTAAAATTTGTTTTCTCCTTTTTCTTTTAAAGAAAATGACTTTTTTCAAAGCATCCTCTTCTATGAATTTTAGAACAATGCAAACTTTTTCTTAAGGCTTTGATAGATTTCTTTTAAAAAATAGAATAGCTACATTTACCTGTGACAGATGTATGCAGTCTTTGTCCAATCAAAGTGAAAAAGCAGAGTCCTCGGTATTCTCCATTGCTCAACCAATGTCTAGATGTTTTTTCCCTATCAGATCTCCATTTAATATTTCAAGAAAACATACATTGAGCCCTTACTAATTTGCAGAGTTTGTTTTAGATGATGGGGACGCATAGAGCATAGACCAGAAATGGTTACTACTTCTATGATAGATAATAAACAAGCAAGAACTGCAAAATTGTGGGCATAGAAGGTTTCAGGCAGATGTGCACAGCCAGGGCAAAGGCACTGAGGTGGCAACAAGACTGGCCTATATGAGGAACCTCAGAAAGCCAGTGTGGCTAGAGCATAAACATAAGGCTAAAGCTCATAAGCACAGGATTTAATTAAATTAACAATACCTAACAAATATTTGTTTATTCTGGAGCTGTTTGCGTGAGGGAGGGTATTTCCCTCACCTCACTGTTGGGTTCTCTGAACTACTAGAGTCAATAGTAGTTTCTCAACTTCCTGAGGATTGAGGTTTAGAAAACACTTAATTCCCTCCACCTTCCAATGGCATTTGATTTTCTGGTCAAGTATATTCTCTCCATTCCGTAATTAGACATAATGTGGGGGAAAAAAACAAAGCATTTTTCTAATTTCTTTGAGAGTACATTCTGTTCTGCATTAGACTGCAACATATGGCATTTGTAAAATTATGTGTTTCTCAGTCTATTAACATTCACAGCACTGATAAAAGGTTTATCCATACAGAACATATGTTCTTTGCTAGTTCTTAATGCGTAGATCTGTTGTCAATTTTTTGCTTTTTTACATACCTTAGAAAATGTTTTCATGAAAGATTTCGAGGAGACACAGAAGACATGGCCAATCCATCCCTGTGTTCACCTGCAAGTTTTGAGGGAACATTTTATTGGAAGTAGATTATGAATTTGCTTTGATAGACATTAAAATCTTCCACGTAGAGTTCTCTGGTATGTAGACGAACTCGAGGGGAAAGTCAAGTTTGGAAACGTAGATCTTTGAATGTTCTGCATAGAAGTGACAGCTTTGTATAACTTGAGGCCAAGGGAGTATCTTTCTCATTTTACCACTCTGTCCAAGTGGCCTAAAATATGCTTCTGTAGCCTACTCTTTATCCTTTGTGACTCTGCTCAAATTTCATCTTCTCATAGAGACCTTCTCTGATCAAAAAATCTATAATTGGTTACTTTGTATTAATTTATCAATAGTGACTAGCACTTTTCCCCATAGCACTCATTCCATATGTAATTATATATGTTTATCTATTTGTCTGTTTAATAACTATCTCCATCATTAGATTCCAAACTCACTGAGGACAGAGTCCATGTCTATTTTGTTTATCACTCTATACTAAGCCTACCAAGATGCTTGGCTCATATTAAATGTTGATTATTATTTGCAGAAGCAATGAGAGAAAAGTTAAGTAACATAGACAATGCTTGATGAATGTGTTTAATGAACTCATTACAAAAGAAAGGGAAGCGACAAAGAAAACTGGTGGAAGAAAATTACATCACTATGGAAAATAATGCAGAGAAATGAAAGTACAAGGAAGAGAAAGGAATTGGGTTTGATCAACCCAATGTTACTCAATTCTAGCTTCCTTTTTTGGCAGAGAAATATTTAAGAAAAATATAATTAAGAATGAAATATATATCTCAATATCAAGAAACTTCTAGTTAGCTCAAATATTCCTACCATAATGGCAATAGACAAATAACCTCACCTACAAAATAATATTACATGCATCATATGTGACATTCAAGAGAGAGATTCACTAGAGACCCATGTCCTCTGTTATATTAAGTTTAAACTAAAGCTGCCTCCTTACATATTTTAAGTTCGGCTGGTTTCTCCATACGTAGTGAGCTGTAACTTAACTGGATATGAAATAGACTGTAAACTATTCTTGTGCCAGTCACGAAGTTTCAGCCAATCACAGGTGGCCAACTATTTCAACCATGTTCAAATAAGGCAAAAGCTAACCTGTAACCAATCCGGCTGTTTCTGTCCCTCACTTCCGTTCTCTGCATATCACTTTCCTTTTTCTGTCCATAAATCTTCAACCATGGAGCAGTGCCTGATTCTCTCTGAACCTACTCTGGTTCAGGGGCTGCCTAATTC
>NW_012149352.1:411765-412950 GCF_000956105.1 Propithecus coquereli
TCCAAAGCAATGGCCTCATGTAATTTTTGTTTAATATTCTACACTGCAATTTGACCTCTTCATATCAACCTCTAAGAATATGAACCCTTGACTTTTACAATTGCATGCAAAATAAGAACCCAAGAAAAAAGGTCAGGAAAAGAAGCGTAAGGAAAAGGAGAAAGGACATTATTCACTTGAGATGATTTATTACTATTATTATTATTACTTATGATAATAACAAAGGGCATTTAATTTTCCAAAGGAAAGGTTTTACTTAGGAAGGAAACTGGAATTCAGTTTAAATGTATTGAAAACAGGAAGTATAATATTAATTTCAGGACAAATTTGACAAATTCCAGGCACTCTTTTCTTTCTCTGTTTCAGGACTGAGTAAGGGATTTCTGGCTTTCCTGAGTTCTGAACCTCTAAAGAGATAGGAGTAAAACTGCAAGAAGCAAAAAGAGGAGGAGTATGATTCACAATGTGGCTCAGTAGTGAGATACAGGGATTTGAGTCACAGCATTTCCTTGCCAGATTCTTTTACTTGGATGTAAAATGGCAAGAATTCCAACCTTCATTTTGTTTGCCTGGTGATAATTATTCCCTTCAAATACTTTCTTCCTACATCAATTTTAACACAATGATGTGCCACATATTTAAAACAAGAAAGTTGTAAAGGACTAAGGAATAGAATCTCCTTCAGTAATTCACGGAACATTTTACAATTTATGCAAACAGATATTATGAATAATTATGTAAACAGACATTGTAAATAATGAAAAATCATTGGAACCTCAGGCTGACTGACAATTATGATATCATATATTCCTAGTATAGCCTCTTAATTAAATTAGAAATAACAGACTCTTGTTCTTTAAGTACAATAATCTCACCAAAAACTTAGCTAGCTTTCTGATTTTCTTGGCAGATAAAGGAGACTTGGACCTCTGACCTTACTGAAATGGTGGTCTTTTCACAAAAATCTACTACTATAAAAAAAAAAAATCTCTTTTGTTCTTCATTCTGTTTAATTTTGTTATTTTAAAAGGCTCTTTGCCATTGAAGGCAAGCTAATAAAGTAGTGCTTTGGGGGCAGGGGGCTAGTTTATTAATTCCAGATAAGGACACCTTCCTACCTTTATTAATTATATAGATCAGATACGAGAGTTGCCTGTAGGGTCTCCAGCAGAGATAATGGTGATC
>NW_012149352.1:414720-416521 GCF_000956105.1 Propithecus coquereli
CATTTTACATGTTTTTAAATATACCATTACATTTGAGAAAATATAGAAGATGCAAGGCAAACTTAAAAGCATAAAGTCTAGCAAAATCATTAAACTGGAAAATGGTAGAACGCAGAGTCAGATGTCTGAACACTTGAAGCAGCTTGGTGGGATCAAGGAAAAGTGACTATTGCATATTTCTGTCTTTTAGAACAGAAAGAAGAGTTCTAGGAAATGAGACAGAGGTGATATACGTAGCTCAGCAGAAACAGGAAATTCAGTCAGTAGATAGACAAAGAAATCTTGAGGAAGAGAATGAGATTTTCCACATTTTTGAGATGATGTCATGACCCAATTTTATATCAATCACTTAAAGTTAAATGACTTCAGTGGACATCTGGTTTGCCAAGTAGCAAGCCTGAGAGGACACTCGGGCAGAAAAGCTTTGAGAGTGAAAAGAACAAAGAAGCTCTGAAAACATGGATGAGAATGAGGGTATAAGGTTCAGAATCATAAAAGCTCCACAGAGAATGGTTCTGCTGGATGGAGAGACAATTGTATATGGCTGTGACATAGATGAGCAGATGAGTTTTTGTAAGCAGACCTTAGAATTCTGACACTGGGTGAGTTGGTGAATCGTGAGGCTCTCAGTAAACTAGAAGAGAACAGGAGCCAAACAGGATTTATCGGGCACAGTCAGAAAATAGTCTTACTGGTGATGGGATAGGAATAATTAAGCACCATCACATGGCTGGATTAAAAAAGGCCTTAAATATGGGATTCGTCAGTACAGTGGTCTGTAAAAGTATTTGTCCTCCTCCCAATTATAATAGTAAAGAGAAGGTTCTATATTCAAACAAACATGGGCAGTCCTGCGGAACTCTGCCACATTCCTCTGTGGAGACTCATAGTCCATATTAGGACCATAAATTCCAAAGAAAATGCACATTAAAAAAAATATTTTAACCTGTTTACTTTTATTTAACACAGTGTTAAGCCCTTTTGTAAGGAAGCTTGTTTATTCTCCTATGAAGTGTCACAAAAGTTGGAAAATAGCAAAGCCGATGGGGCATGCCTAAAAGAGAATGTTCAAAGATTTAAGCCTGTGCTGAGCTAAATTCCTGTAATTTTTCTGAACAGTAAATTACTTCTTCTAGAAACATGCATTTTTGTGTGTGTTTGGTATCAATTTTGCTCCTGAACTGACATTGAATTTTGGACTAGAATAGAGGGCAAGCCAAGGAACAACTGCTGCCAAATAAGGATCAAATATGGAATAGGATATAAATCTGCTTCCCTTAAGCTTCCCTCATATTCTCTTGGGTGCAAGAAGAAAAACTAAGACAAATCATGGCAGAAACTGGACTGAGAGGGTCTTCTTTTTGAAAATGCATAGATATGGGACTTCTAATGGCAGCCATACAATAAGTTGTTATTCTGAGGAAAGTAGTTAACTTGTAGTAAATACACATGATAGAATAAGGCAAAGCAATAAAATGGAAGAAACTATTGACACATGGCACAATAGGGATGGATGTTGAACATTATGATTATCAGGAGAAAGCAGACACAGAAGACTATATACTTGTACTGTGTATATCTATTTATATGAAGTTCTAAAACAGGTAAAATTAATTTATAGTGGGAAAATATCAGAAAAATATTTGCTTCAGGGGATTTGTTGACTGAAAAGGGGCACAATTGGGCTTTGTTGAGGGATGGAAAGGTTCTACATCTTGACAGTGGCATAGGTTTTACTGAAGTATGAATTTGCCAAACCCATCTAATTGCATACTTAAGATTTATACATGTGTACATTTTA
>NW_012149352.1:416571-416912 GCF_000956105.1 Propithecus coquereli
GATTGTCCCCACATCAGTGAGCATTGAGACACTAGTGACTAGCCTTTGAGAAAAATGATGGTGAATCTGTCCTAATCATTATATCTTTCTTGGAGTTAATCATATCAACACAGTATTACTCAGCAATCACTTAGCTACAGTTAGAAAATTCATTTTAGATAGCTGATTTTCTATCTTGTTCTTTTTATTTGTTTATTGTATGACTAAGGACTAGAGAATCATTTTTACACATACACTTTTCAAAGCTGAACCTGGAAAAAGCTGCAAGACTTTATTTCTGAATAACTTTATTAAATGCTATCAATACAAACACAGATAAAGTTGGATTGTTCAGCAAGTTG
>NW_012149352.1:419200-419808 GCF_000956105.1 Propithecus coquereli
GGTCTTGCTCTTGCTCAGGCTGGTCTCGAACTCCTGAGCTCAAACAATCCACCCGCCTCGGCCTCCTAGAGTGCTAGGATTACAGGCATGAGCTACCACGCCCGGCCAGTAGGTTTTCTTTTTACAGTGATATGGGTTAGAAATTCAGAAATGACTTTTGTGAATTTGTAGCTTGGGAAATGAGTAAAATATATTAAAGATAAAGGGAGCCAAGTTTCTCATTATTGGATAATGAAGTTCCCGATATGAAAAAGGGTAAGACTAAATATATCCTGTAGTGTTGGATAGAAATTGGAAATCTCAGAATGAATTCATGTTTTACAAATACACACATACATGTGTATGTACACATATATATTTGTATACATGCACACATATATATGTATATACATATAGATGGAATTAAACTAATATACTTAGATCCCTGCATGCACACATAAGCATAGAGAAAGAGAGAGAATAAGCAAATATGTTTATACATATATAAATAATACACATACATGTGTGTGTGTATGTGTGTGTATTTCCCAGCTCTGTATGTTGAGAGGACTTAAAATGATTGGAAAGCTATTAGCAATGTGCAAACCTAGCATTCACATCTTGGTTTC
>NW_012149352.1:420981-429501 GCF_000956105.1 Propithecus coquereli
GCCTCAGCCTACCATGTAGCTGGGACAATAGGCATGCATCACCATGCCTGGCAATTTTTTTTTAATTATTATTTTTGTAGAGATGGGGTCTTGCTTTGTTGCACAGGCTGGTCTCCAACTCCTGACTTCAAGCTATCGTCCTGCCTAGGCCTCCCAAAATGCTGGTATTACAGCCATGAGCACTTGGCCTGTCCTAGGGTTTTAAATACATACTTTTATTTAATCAAAGTCCACCCTCAAATAACACTAGACTACTTCACATGTAATGCAAGTAACTTATTACAGAGTATTCCCAGTGCCTCCCTATCATCCCTTATGGCATAGCATTCATTCATTTTATAGATATATGACGTCATCACCCAATACATTGTTACTATTATTACTTTAAAAACTTATCTTCAGAACACTGTCGAAGATGGTCGACTGGAGACATCACTTGCCCGACTGTCCTGGAGGGAAAGCAGGATTTCAAACAGAGGATAGGGGAGAGGAGGTGCAGCTCAAGTGTAGATCATAGAGAGAGGTGCCAGACACTGGCAGGGACCTCAAAAAGGAAATTTGTGAAGCAGAGAAGGAAGAAGATAAAAAAAAGAGAATATAGGCAAGGATCAAAAGAAGAGAGGCTTGCACATCAGTGAAGAGGTAAGGGAGGTCCCTCTCTACTTCCCACACACCTTTGGTGACCAGCGGCTACCAAGTTTCTTGGAGGCTTTTCCATCCCCACAAGCCCAGGCACTGTGGCAGACACAGAATAGTGGAGAGAACTTGTATGATCCCAGAGCTTGGAAATTCCTTGCCAGGTTCCTCTCCAAGGAGAGTGACCCAAGAGCTGGCTTCCTCCCATTCAGATGCTTTTTCTTCCCTGCCCCTCCCCCATCCACTGCAACCCAAAAAGCAGTTTGAGTTGAAAATTTCATGAGCAGCTGGCTCTCCCCAGTAGGTGCGTGCTACAGACTGAGTTTCCATGGAGAGAGGGACCCATACCTTTCCTCTTGGGGACCTGCAGTGGACCCAGAGGCCCCAGTCTGGGAGGTCCCTGCCCACTGATGTTTCTTGGAGTCACAAGCCAATGGGTCAGACAAGTAGGCTGGACCCCGTGCCCCATATCCCCAGACTTGAGTGTGTTGCTGGAGGACACACAGGGAGGTCTAGGAGTTGGACTTGGGTGGCAAAGAAGCCCAAGTGGACAGAACTGATGGCAGAATATTGTTAGGTTCCAAGATGCAGTGATCTGGGAGAGTGTCCATCCCCTCTGCAGGAAAAATGCTCTGTTGGATTAGGGCAGATCCTCTGCTGAAAAAAAGCCCAACCCTGGGAGCCATGGCAACCAAGCATGGTACATTCAGGCACTCAGGCTGACTAGGAACTGCGTCCCCTCCCATTGCAACCAGGAGAGCAATTTGACCTAGCATTGAGTGAGCAGTCACCTCTGCCCGATGGTCATGTACTCCAGGCTCAGTTCTCCACAGAGAATGGGGCCCATGCCTCTTCCCTGCAGTGGAACCAGGGTGCCCAGTCTGGGAGCTCCATGTCTGCCAGTGTTTTGCAGAGACCCATGCCAGCAGGTCAGACACAAAGGCTGGGTGGAGGTCCAAGAGGTGGACTAGGCTGGCATAGGAGCCCAGGTGGACAGAACTGATGAGAGAATACTGTGGAATTCTGAGCCATGGCAATCCAGGAGAACACCTACACCTCCCACAGGAAAGCTGAGCCATTGGATTAGGGCAGGTCATCTGTCAGGGAAGATTTCAGCCTAGCACCATAGAAACCAAGCATATAGGCCCCTCCCACTATGAAGAGACCGCCCTGACTTCCTCCCAGCAGCTTCCCCTAATGGCCAGGAAAGCAACCTCTGAGCCCTCCTGAGGCTTTGCAAAACCTTTCAGCCTTGCTCAACCTTACCATGCTCTGCCTTGCTCCTCCAAGCAAGGAGCAAAGTGGAGATCAAGCAACCCTCTGGGAGCTACAGGGCCCCTCCCAAATCCTGGGGCACTCAAGTACTCCACTTAGCTGGGAGACCCAATATAATTTGCACTGCTGGGAAGAATTGAAGACAGCAGGATAGAGGAAATGCGAGGGGAAACTGTTTATTAGGAAAGAAACAAAAGTTACAGGCAGCTCGATCTCTGAGGAGTCTCCCTCTTCTACTGCAGAACTCTGGGCTGATCAGGCAGCTGCTCAGAGTCTATGCAGAGACATTCCACTGGAGATCAGGGACAGCAGAGATCTGGTGCCTGCCAATACCAGGCTTCTGCAACTGATGACATCCTGATCTCTGTAGTGCACACAGCCAGGTCTGCTCAGGACACAGCCAACCAGCAGTAACCTTAGCATCACCCCCGTTGGGCCAGGGAGAAAACAGATGCTTCCCTGTGTTGAGCCCTGTGACTGGGGGTTGAGAACACCTCCTCCTTGGCATGGAAGCAGAAAAGATGGGTGACTCAGATATCACAGGCACCACTTGGGAAGCATCTGGTGCCTGCCTCAGTGGGTCCTAGGTGCAGCAGGAGAACCTTAGCTGACCAGTAGCTCTGGCTCACCTACGTGGAACCTGAGACCCTGAGAGACACTCCTGCCTGTGTGCCTGGGCATCAGAAGTACCCACGCTGGTAGAACAGCCGCCATATTGTCAGCTCTGCCCCTGAAATCCCCAGAATCAGTTCTGAAGCTCTTGCCATGTCTGCATTCAAGGCTCTTCCCTGTAGCTCCAGGACCCCTGTTGGGCTTGTGACTTCACTGCTGAGACTCCAGAGTTGTGCCTGGACCCCAATAACCCACCAGTGAGTCCCCACCACTAACAGTGGGCTAGCAGAGCCTCACTGAGGTCCACCATTTCACTTATGACCCCTAGCCCTAAGCAGCCATCACTCTTGGACTTGGTTTGAGAAAGTACCTAGCAAAGGAGAACAGATGCCCTACATACCTATTAACCCAAAGCTGAGAGAAGAGAAGCCAGATGAGAAGTTTGACACCCTCAAGAGAACACAATGGAGCTACAGTTGTGGACTCAACCCACAAGGAAATTGCTGAAATGACAGAAATGGAATTCAGAATATGGATGACAAATAAGAAGATTGGAATTGAAGAAAAAGCTGAAACCAACAAAAAGAAGCCAAAAAAAGTATATTTCAGGAAATCAATGAAAAAGTCACTGGAAACCTAGACAACATAAGAAAGGATATAATAGAACTTAAAGAAGTGAAAGAGTCATTCGGGGAATTTAAAATTGCAGCTAAAAGCTTTAATAACAGGTTAAGCCAAGGAGAATACAGAATCTCAGTCCTTAAATAAGAGGCTCTGAAAATAACCCATTCAAACAGGCAGACAAGAGTATAAAAATGTCCGAGCAATCGCTGAGAGAGATATGGGACTGTTTGAAGCATACTAAAATTCGAATTATAGGTATCCCTGAGGGTGAAGAAGAAGGAGCTAAAAGAATGAAAAACCTGTTTGAGGAAATTATTGAGGAAAACTTCCCAGACATCACCAGAAACTCAGACATACAGGTACAAGATGGACATTGAACACTGGGAAGAATCGTAGCAAATATGTCATCTCCAAGACATAGTAATCAACCTGGCCAAAGTCAAAATGAAGGAAAAAATTCTGCAAGCAGCAAGATGAATACATCATATAACCTACAAAGGAAAACCCATCAGGCTAACTGCAGACTTCTCAGTGGAAACCTTACAAGGCAGCGGGATTGGGGCCCCATCTTCAATCGACTTAAACTGGACAGCAGTCAGACTAAAATTTTATATGCTACAAAGCTAAGTTTCACAATAGATGAAGAAATTAAGTTCTTTCCAGACAAGCAAACACTGAGGGAGTTTGTCATGACCAGACCTGCTCTGCACAAAATACTCAGAACAGCACTATACACAAATCAAATCAACACAACAGATATCCAACAGCATATATTCAACTAAAAAAAAAAAAACAAAAACCCAAACTCATGACTCCTATAAACAATAGAACAAAAGGTAAATAAAGAAATAAGGGACTATCCAACAGAATGAACAGATCAACATGCCATATGTCAATGCTATTAATCAATGTGAACAGACTGAATGCTCCTCTCAAAAGCCATAGGCTAACTGAATGGGTGAAAAAATACAACACAAGTATCTGCTGTCTCGAGGAAATACATCTAAATCACAAGGACACACCCAGACTCATTGTGAAAAATAGTCCACGTAAATGGAAATGAAAGAGAGCAGATGTAGCTTTTCTAATTTCAGATAAAATTGGCTTCAAGCCAATAAAGATAAAGAAATACAAAGAGAGTCATTATATAGTGGTAAAGGTACCTATCCAACAAAAAGACATAACGATCCTAAACATATATGCACCTAACACAGGAGCTTACATATACATAAAGCAGATCTTACTAGAGCTAAGTAAAGAAATATATGGTACCATTGTAATTCCTGGACACCTCAATACCTCCCATTCAGAGCTTGATAAATCATCTAAGCATAAAATAAATAAAGAAATACTAGACTTAAACCAAATTCTAAATCAAAGGAACCTAAGAAATTTACAGAACATTCTACTAAAAAACTATAGAATACACATTCTTCACAGCAGCACATGGGATATTCTCCAAGACTGATCATATCTTAGGCCACAAGACAGTGCTCAACAAATTAAAAAAAATGAAATAATACAATGTATCTTCTCAGATAATAACAGAATAAAACTAGAGATCAAACACAGAGAAACACTGAAACATACACAAGGTCATGAAAATTAAGCAACCTGCTGCTGAACAATTATTGGGTCAATAATGAAATTAAGATGGAAACCAAAATATTCTTTGACCTGAAGGACAAAGGGGACAAAAACTATCAAAATATTTGGGGCACAGCAAAAGCATTCCTCAGGGGAAAATGTGTAGCCTCAGATGCCTACATCAACAAGACAGAAAGATCACAATTTGATAACCTAATGTCACACCTCAAGGAACTATTAAAGGTAGAACAAACCAAACCCAAAGCCAGAAGAAGAAAAGAAATAATGAAGGTCAGAGCAAAACTCAATGAATTAGAGAAAGCAACAAAAATACAAAAGATTAACAAAACAAAATGTTGGTTCTTTGAAAAGATAAACAAAACTGACAGACCTCTTGCTAGATTAACCAAGAACAGAAGAGAAAGGACTGAAAAAAACCTCAATCAGAAATGAAAAAGGTGACATTACAACTGATACCACAGAAATACAAAACACCATCTAGGAATGCTACATAAATCTCTATGTGGATAAACTAGAGAATGTAGAAGAAACGTTCCTGGAAACGCACAACCTCCTATGGCTCAACCAGGAAGTAATAGAACTCCTGAACAGACCACTAACAATCAGTAAGATAGAATCACTAATAAAAAAAATCCCAAGAACAACAAGAAAAAACTCTGGAAAAGTTTTTGTATTCACATCCAAATTGTATCAGACTTACAAAGAAGACCTGGTACCCATAATACAGAAATTATTCCATAATATTGAGAAGGAAGGAATCCTTCCTAACTCATTCTATGAAGCCAGTATCACCTTGATACCAAAACAAGGAATGGAAAAACTAAAAAAAGGAAAATTTCAGACCAATATAATCTATGAAAGTAGATGTAAAAATCCTCAATGAAATACTAGCAATGCAAATTCAACAACATATCAAAAAATAAATAAATAAAATAATCGACTAGGATAAAGTGGGCTTTATCCCAGGGAAGTAGGATGGCTCAAATACATAAATCAATAAATATGATTCACTACATAACCAGAAGCAAAAACAAAGACTATGTGATCATCTTAATAGATGCAGAACAAACATTTGATAAAATCCAACACCCTTTCATGATGAAAATCCTCAATAAACTAGGCATAAAAGGACCATATCTCAGAATAATAGAAGCCATATATGAAAAAACCACAGTCAACATCACACAGAATGGGGAAAAGTTGAAAGCATTCCTCCTCAGAAGTGGAACAAGACAAGGATGTCCACTGTCAACACTCCTATTCAACATAGGGCTGGAAGAACTAGCCAGGGCAATCAGGCAAGAGAAGAATATTAAGCGTATCCAAACTGGGAAAGAGGAGGTCAAACTATCACTCTTTAATAACGATATGACCTTGTATCTAGAAAAACCCAAAGATTCCACAGTCTCTTACAATTGATAAATAAATTCAGCAAAGTCTCAGCATATGAAGTCAATGTACGTAAATCATTAGCATTTCTATATACTAATAACAGTCAAGCCAAGAGTCAAATCAAAGACTCAATGCCATTCATGATAGTTACAAAGAAAATAAAATACCTAGGAATATACTTAACCAAAAAGGTGAAAGATCTCTATAATGCGAACTATAAGAATCTGAAGAAAGAAATCACAGAGGGTAAACACAAATGAAAAAACATATCTTGCTCATGGATGGGCAGAATCAACACTTTTAAAATGACCATATGACCCAAAGTGATTTACTATTCAATACAATCTCCATCATGTTACCAAGTCATACTTTAAAGATCTAGAAAAAATAATTCTTTTAGAATCAGAAAACAGCCCAAATAGCCAAAGAAATCTTAAGCAAAAAGAAAAAATTTGTAGGCATCACATTACCAGAATTTAAACTATATTACAAGATTATAATACTCAAAACACATGGTATTGGTATAAAAATAGAAACAAAAACCAATGGAACGAAACAGAGAAACCAGGTATAAAAACATCTACCTATAACCAACTGATCTTTGACAAAGCAGACAATAATGCACACTAGGGATATAATTCGCTATTCAATAAATGGTGCTGGGAAAATTGGATAGCCACATGCAAAAGAATAAAACAGGGCCCCTACCTCTCACCACTCACAAAAATTAATTCAAGATGGATAAAAGACTTAGATGTAAGGCTAGAATTCATAAGAATTCTAGAGAAAAATATAGGAAAAACTCACCTAAATATCAAACTAGGCAAAGAATTTATGAAAGACTCCAATGGCAATTAGGGCAACAGCAAAAATTAAAAAATGGCGTTTTATTAAAATAAAAAACTCTGCATACCTAAGGAAACAATCAACAGAGAAAATAGACAAGCACAGAATGGGAGAAGCTATTCATAAGCTACACATCCAATAAAGGGCTAATAATCAGAATTTACAAAGAGCTCAAGCAAATCAGTAAGATAAAAACAAACAACCCTATTAAAAAGTGGGCAAAAGACAGGAACAGATGCTTTTCAAAAGAAGAATGGCCAAGAAACATATGAAAAAAGCTGAATGTCACTAATCATTAGGGAAATGCAAAATAAATCCAAAATGAGATATCACTTTAACCCACTTTGGATGACTTTTATTAAAAAGTCCAAAAACAATAGATGCTGGTGTGGATGCAGAGAGAAAAGAATGCTTATACACTGTTTGTGGGACTGCAAATTAGTACAACCTTTATGAAAAACAGCATAGAGATTGCTCAAAGAAGTAAATGTAGACCTACCATTCTATCCAGCGAGTCCACTGCTGGATGGTTACCCGAAGGAAAAGAAGTCATTTTATCAAAAACACAACTACACTCGAATGTTTATTGTAACACAATTTACAAGTGCAAAAATGTAGAATCAACTCAAGTTCCCATCAATTCACGAGTGGATTAATAAAATGTGGTATATGTACACCATGGTGCACTACTTAACTATAAAAAAAATGAATTAATACCTTTTGCCACAATATGGGTGGAACTGGAGACCAGTCTCCTAAGTGAAATATAGCAAGAATGGAAAAACAATCACCACATGTACTCACTATTAAATTGAAACTAACTAATGAACACACATGTGCACCAAGGGAAGTAAAACTCAGTGGAAAGCAACCAGGAGGGAGTGGAGGAGGGAAAGGGAATAAACTAACCTAATGGATACTATGAACATTATTTGGGTGATGGGCACACCTATAGCCAGGACTCAAGCATTACAAATATGTACCGTGTAACCTAAAATAGTTTTACCCCTTTAATATTTTGAAATTAAAAAAAAAAAGAGCAACAGATGCACATTTTGAGAACCCCATTAAATGTTCTGTTTCCTGTACTGTCTCTGTTCATTTGAGTGAGAACTGAAGTGCACAATTAAACACTGAATCAAGTGAAAAAAAAGGTATCTTACTGATCAAGTAAGAAAAATAATTTTTTAAAATTTACCTTTCTTGATTTCTTCGCCAATGACTTTCCTTCCTTTTCATAGATATAGTTTCTGTCTACAGAAATTTTAACATTTTTTGCAGGACGGGTCTACAGGTGTGAAAAATTCCTTCAATTTTTGTTTGTCAAAGAATGTTTTTATTTCTTCTTCAGTTTCGAAGTATAATTTTACTGTATGTATAATTAAAGCTTGTGTTTTTTTCTTCTTTTATCACTTTACATGTAATGATGTGTTTCTTAATGACAGGGATAAGTTCTGAGAAATGCTTCATAGGTGATTTCTTTGTTATGCAAATATCATAGAGTGTACTTACACAAATTTATTTTAT
>NW_012149352.1:440081-441567 GCF_000956105.1 Propithecus coquereli
TTGGGTTTGGGCCAGTATTCTTTAACACACTGTCATGATTGCTTTAGTGTGACAAGATAGCATCTTAAAAAGATCTGGAGGTAAACATTTCTCCTTAAAGGCAAACTATCAATTCTCTCAACTAGAAACATTTGTCAGGGGTTTTCTCAGCAGCTTGGTCTTGAATTTCTATTCAAAATAGAGTTAAAGTCCCATACATTCACTTACCAAATAATCCCCTGGGTCCAGAACAAAGTCTATGACAGGTTGGATAAAATACAAATCTCTAGTTTGGATTTCCCTGATAGCTTCAGGATGACAGAAAGCTCTGATAGTAGCAGACTAGAAAATAATGTCCATTAGGGAGTCGAAAGTCATTTATTGTCGGCAAACTACCAAGGAGGGAAAAGAGAAAAAAAAAAGAAAAGAAAAGAATTCTGGTGAGGCCTTATTTGCAGTCAATTTCACACAAAGCATGTGTGTGTGTGTGTGATGTATAGTAAACAAGTATCTCAAATTGATTTCCTTAAGGGGGGAAAAATATCACTACCCAATAGATTTTAAAAGTAATATCAGAAAAAAAGCAAAAGGAGATTATTACTATAAAATTTTCAATCACCTTATAAATGGAGGGTAAAAAGCAGTCGATAACAGGGCTAACTTCTTTTTCATCTAAGCAACAAGCTGCTCCTGTTCCGTGAAATGGCATGAAATGAATGCCATGGCCTTTTTAAGCGGCACAGGGGATCTATTTATTGTGAGAAGAGATTTGCTGAATAACCATAAAATGTAGAGATAATTTTGGAAGTCAGCTAACAGCTTTGATGTGGAGACCCTCAGAACCCACCTGTCCGTAATATCTATTCCTCCTCCAGCAGACATTTCATTTATTGGAAATCATTTTTCTCGTCATCATCAGCCAAAGTGTCTGTCCACTTGAAAAAAAGGAGTTTAAAAAAGCGACGCTGACAATGACAAGAGCTAACTCCGGCATGATAAAGATTAGGGACACGGAAAATTGTCATTCAGTGCCCATTAATTTCATTGGAAAACAGAAGAGAGAATGTGGTCCAGATTTTTCCCATTAGCACATGTCTACTCTGATTCTCTGTGTTCCTGACAGGGCAGGGAGGTGCAGTGTGAGATGAAAACATACACAGTCCTTTTGGTGGCGCAGACAGGTATTCCTTTATTGACTAGGCTGGATGAGTTTATTCACAGATGTTGTTTTAAATTAAATCTATAATATCTATAATGATTTTTGTGTATCAGTTACGAACATTTGAGAATGTAATTTTCTGCAATTTTCCTTTAAGTTACAATACAAATCAAAGTTAATGTAGCATTTATCTTTATACCAAATATTTAAAGCAGAGATAGTGAAATTCTGATAAAATATGCATAAAGTCACTCAAAGACACAAGTAATAATATGTAAATTCATCTCCATGTTAGACAAAGCAGATTATAAAAAAATGAAAAAAAAATAATGAGAATTTAACTGAAAG
>NW_012149352.1:441617-445604 GCF_000956105.1 Propithecus coquereli
TTTTTTTTCCTTTTATTCTTCCCTTGTCTTCAGGTTTCCCTAAGAACTCCTTTTTAAATAGAGTTGGCATCTTGAAGCGTATTCATTTGTAATCCACTGTTATATTTGAGTCCTGCTTGTGTGGTGGTAAGGTGTGAGGGAGAGTAAATGTTATATAATCTTATGATTAAGTCAAATTCCTTTACTGGGCCTGTGTCTGGGGACTGTGACCTTCACAGGTATTTCTCCATGGGTGTATCTTTTTCCCTTTTTGGTAAATAGGAAGGTTGGAGGGGGTCAGAGTGGGAGGAGTGCCTTTTCCCCAAGTGGACTAGGCCTTGGTAAAGTTTTTCTCCCTGGAGAGTAGGCCTTTGTTTTCGAAAAAACACTAGGAGTTTTTTCACAGTATTACTCTTCCCTGACCTCTGCCAGAGACTTAAGGGGATTTTCTTGGCTCTTTACAGGGAGAACCTGGAGAGATTTTGAAGTCACAACCACAAAAAATTTGAGGAAAACTCTAAAACTGTGGCCCCCAGGAGTTTCTCTGTTTCGTTATTCAGCTGTGGGGTTGAGGTTTAAAGTTTATAAAGGTACCTTCTGGAACGTACCATTGAATGAAAAACCAAGGAATTGTTAAGTATCTCAAAGTTAAAGGCACTTCATATTTTCTCAGTGAAGAAAAATTAGTGAAACTCTAGACATGAAAAATTTTGGGAATTCTGTTTGGAGAGAATGAATTTAGTGCAGAATCCTGGACATAGTATCCAAATAACCACTAGGCCACCCACAGTTATTAAGACTTTCAAAAGAGGTGAGAGTTCAGAAAGGAAAGTGAGGCTTTATACTTTACAATTAGACGCTAAGCTCTTAAGCTCAGGGAACTAGCTTTATATTGTTTCCTAATCACTCCAATAACATTACCTACAAGGTGCTAATAACATAAGAACTTCTTTTCAAAATATATTTTATGAATTTATACACATAATAGGGATGATTATTAAGTTTTTATTCCAAAATATTAAGGGGGTACAAATGTTTTTGTTACATGGCTTCTTGATTAAGTACATTCTGCAACTAGTAAGAAGAAGAGATTGATGTTGGAAAGACCAGTTAGGTAAGAGCTGCTGAAGACCTGAACTTAGGCTGGCATGATACCAGTAGGAAGGAGGTGCCAGAGAAAAGAGGCATTCAGAAAACCAAGTAATTCAAGTGGGAAATAAAACAAGATGATCAAGGATAACTCTGAGATTGCAGGCTTGAATAATTGAATATTTCAACCAGAACAGATCCACTTACTAGAATGAAATATAGAACGACGTAAAGATTTGGGGCTAGAAAAACAATTTGAGTTTGGAAAATATTCAGATTGAAGTCACTCCGGGATTTATTATATATTGTTACATTAATGTTAATCCTTCATTCCAGTCCTTTTGACTCTTTCCAAATATCAGTTTTTTCATTTGAATTCTGAGCTAGTCTTCCTGGCTTCTGTTATCATTGATGATGAGAAATGTGAGTAATGGAATGGGATTAAAATGACCCTTTCTTGTATAAGACACCATTCTACATGATAGTTACATTATTTATTTTGGTCTGATGCATATTATACTGTGATTTTGCAAATGAGAAGTTCACAGTGATTAATTGATAGAACCTAGGTCTTTGTGAAATATGCCATTTTAAGGTCAATAATCCTAGTAAATATATCTAAACTAACACTTTTCATAACTAATCAGATGCTGTCAATACCTAATGGTAGACAGAAAGAGTTTCAATGAATATTTTAAGGAATGAGAATTTGAGACATGCAGAATAATCCTTCTGGTTAAATATATTTTATCTCCTTTTAAGTACATTTAATATCTTCTTCCTTTCTTTTTTTCAGCTTTTATGAGCTGTCAAAATGCTATCCACCTCTGCTAAGGAGGCCGAAGAATGAATTGTGCATTCACTTTGTAAACCACTTAAAGCTTTCTGGGTAGAGTAAATGTTACCACTTGAGGGCATCCTGTCATTATGTTCTGTAATAGTTCTGAACTTCTAAATCCACCTCAAAACCATGGCCCTCTGACAGAAGAGACTAAGAAAAAAAAGAAGAAGAAAAAGAGTCTTTGCTGGAAACGCTGAGGCAGCAGTGAAAATGATAATTTACCATGCTAAATTGGGTTTCCTGGAGTACTAGGTCAGTGAAGACTGTATTTCAGGAAATGCTAAGTCAACAGAAGAGGGCAAGTGAGACAGATAGAAGTTGATGGAATCTTCCTGGCAGAGACCAAAATAGGAATTTAGACACACCAAGTGCTCTACAAGTTTAATTGGCTTTGGCCAATCAGAGGAGAGATCTGCATTTGAAGTTTTCCTTGAGCAGAGAAGAAAACAAAAACACCATTGTAAATAGCATCTGTTCGTGTAAAGGAGTAAACGGCATTACTCTTCCCCTACCTGTAGCAGAGACTTGAGGGGATTTCCTTGCTTCTTTACAGTGAGAACTTGGAGGGAGGCTGCTATCCTACTTGGAACCTATCACTTGTAGGGATAAAGTTGGAAATGAATCACATCTCTGATTAGAAAATATTAATTAACAATTACCTAGACATTAGGAATTTTCCTCCCTCAGATTTTCAACAAAGATGATAAAACAAATGCCTTAAAATATGTGCAAAATACCTGAAAACTTATGGTTACCATTAGAATTCAATGAATCTTTCTCTAATGTTGAATGATAAATTTAAAAATGTCCATACTCATTAGGATGACTTAATTATACCATGGTGTTCATCTGTGCTTGCAGAAGAAAATTTAATAAATAGATTCTAGGGAAAGAAACATATTGTGTCCTGGAGGAAAATTAATGGTCAAACTCAGAGTACAACATATAAAGCTATATATTTTTTAAAAACTTTATTAAACCAGTAGATTTTACTAATGAGACACAATCTATAATTTTTTGGAGGATCAAAGTGTTTGTCATAAGCAGTGTAAGTTTACAGTTTGATCCAACCCCTCAATCTTTGTAACAGTCCGTTGTATAATTTGAGTGAATAGCAATGCTTTGTTGTATTCCAAATTGCCTTTACTTTTGATAGTTTGTGGGGGTGGATATAAGATATCATATTTATGAATAAAGTATAGATACCAAGCCTATTGTGTTTGAAGGAAGTTGAACTTTTTTTCTATTTAATTGATTTAGTATGCTTTGTACAGTGTAAAGCAGAGGGGATATGTTTACACTAAAGAAGTCCAACTCAGAAGCAATCTTAAAACAATTACTCCCATATATAATATGAAATATAATTCTTACGTAAGGTTAATTATATGTACATAGCAGCTGGTTAACCTTAGAAAATTTGGTTTAATACCATTCTTGACAATTTTTAAATGAAGGGATCATGAATGTTAATTTTTTGTTGTTGGTAGTGTTTTTTTTTTTTTTTTTCTTCTCTCCTCTCATCATTTAATCCTTAGCATCAGTAGCTGCTGTTAGACTATTAGTAGCCGCAGAAGGTCAGTGAAGGAATGAGCCATGTCAAGGAGTTGTTGGGTTTGGGCCAGTATTCTTTAACACACTGTCATGATTGCTTTAGTGTGACAAGATAGCATCTTAAAAAGATCTGGAGGTAAACATTTCTCCTTAAAGGCAAACTATCAATTCTCTCAACTAGAAACATTTGTCAGGGGTTTTCTCAGCAGCTTGGTCTTGAATTTCTATTCAAAATAGAGTTAAAGTCCCATACATTCACTTACCAAATAATCCCCTGGGTCCAGAACAAAGTCTATGACAGGTTGGATAAAATACAAATCTCTAGTTTGGATTTCCCTGATAGCTTCAGGATGACAGAAAGCTCTGATAGTAGCAGACTAGAAAATAATGTCCATTAGGGAGTCGAAAGTCATTTATTGTCGGCAAACTACCAAGGAGGGAAAAGAGAAAAAAAAAAGAAAAGAAAAGAATTCTGGTGAGGCCTTATTTGCAGTCAATTTCACACAAAGCATGTGTGTGTGTGTGTG
>NW_012149352.1:448254-457628 GCF_000956105.1 Propithecus coquereli
GAGAAGATATGTTAGAGAAAAAAATCATCAGAGTCCCAAAGTAAAGCCAAAAGAAACCCTGTAGAGTAAATAATCCCCAAAGCCATCTGGGGATTCAAATATAAGACTTTTGCATAAAACCAGAAGCCCCAAAGTGCTATATTTTGATCTTTCAAAACTCTAGAAATGGAGCTCTTAAACATTATGTACACATTGTGCCTCGCCATGTTAGAAACACCACTGTTCAACATGCAAAATTTCACATAGCCTTCGGAAGTGATACTGTTATGTTTTATGATGTCTTTTGTACCCAGGGAAGTAAAGTTTTGCTTTTAAAATATTTTAGAATTTGAAGGCATTTTGGCATACATCTCTTCATGTAATGTCAAAATAACTCTATCATGTTAGAATCTTTTATTATCCTGGTTGAGAGGTTGGGGAACCTGTGGTCAGTGAGAACAGACTGATGCAGTACTTGGAACCAAACCTAGCTTTTTCTGATTCTGAAGCCTGTTTCCTGTCTCAAACTGTCCAAACACAGTCTGTTAATATGGTAAATTTTACTTTTAAAGGATTCACCCTACATCTATGAAATAGTTCATGCCCTGGGAAAATTTGGTTCCATGCCTAATAGATTGTTAAAAGCCTTGTAAAAAGAAAAGTGCAACATTTTCTTCATTTTTTTCCTCTGATGATCCAACTTAGAATTGAGTACAGAACAGAATAACAAAAATCAATGATACCCACTTGCCATTCCAAACTTTCTGGGTTATTAAGCATAATGGATCCAAATCATGCCTATGTGGATGGCTCAATAAATCAGTACCAGAGGTGATACAAAAGTTCCAATTCAGAAACAATTTCTACTTGGAGTTTAATACCTATTCCTTATTCTTCATCAAATGCATTGAGTCATCTATGAGTCTGGAAAGGGCTTGTAATTAACAATCCTAAAATGTGTTTTGAAATTTTAACTTAATAAAGAATTTAAATGCTTTTGATCAGAAAACCTGATGATATATTTAAAAACAAAAACAAAGTCCAGAGGAACCCTAATACTCAAAAAAGTTCATGGCAAGTGTATCGTATATATGTCTGTATAAATGAATGTGTGTATATATGTGTGTGTGTGTGTGTGTATAATATCACCCTTTATATGATTTTTGAGGGAATTATATTAAAATATTATTTTCATTTGACAGTTGAGACATTTCTGAAAAAGAAGAATGCAGAGAATAGATTATTACAAGGACAGCCCATAATGCTATCACACTCAGAGACTAGTAATGAAATGGAGGGCTAGCTTCAGCAATCCTGAGGGATTTGACAGGCAGCTCACTAATCCAGCAGATGACAGTTTCATATCCTGGTTGCTGGCAGTCGATTAAGTGAAAAGAATTTTGAATGTATATATGGGTGGAGTGAATTCTTGCTTTTCCTCTCTCTCTCTTTCTTTCCTTTCGGTTTTTATCATTTAAAAAGAACAAACAAACAAAAAAGAGTGAGTTACAATCTTGGCCTGGCTGCTGACATACTGCAAAGATGACTGTGTGCGTTTGGGTACTGTACTCCACCTGCAGTAGAAAAACCCTTTTTCTATCTCTTCCTTCAAATTCTGCCATCTCCTTGAGACTTCTCATAAAATTATAATTATAACAATACTGCTAAATTACATAGTTATCACACATCATAAATTCATACAACTCTTTCCAAACATTATTTCACTTGATTATCACAATAGCTATGAGATGCCAAAATGGCAGGTGTTTCCATGTAGATGGCTATACCAAAGTTTAGAGTGGAAACTGTTCCCACTTGCCGTATTCAGGCCTGCCTGATTGCTACCTCTTCTGAATTCTTACCACACATGTAGCCTAACTACTTTTTTGAACTTAGGTCTTTGGTGAGTACATTAAGATCTTTCTTATGAGTAATAACATAATAATAGCACATATAATTCTTGTTATACATCAAGCACTTTGTAAGAGGTTTACATATATTAATTAATTTAATCCACATAATAACCCTGTGAAATAGGTAGTATGATGATCTATATTTTACAGATGAGAAAACTTAAACAAAGAGCTTAAGCGACTTTCTCAAGGCCACATACCTAATAGGTGGTAGAGACTGGATGTGGAACAAGGCAGTCTGGTTCCAGAACTTGTGATTTAGTAGACTAGCCTTAGATTGCATAGTTTTAATGTAAATATCTTTGTTCTTACTATTTTCAGTTAAAACTAATCTATTTCAGGTTTAATTATAGCAACGAGACAACTTTAATTATCCAAAAGAATAATTGTACAATTCTGTTTGAAAGCAATAAATCTCTGATGGTCCTTAGAGGTGTTTCAATGGTCTATATCTGCCCTCAGCCCCATAATTCAGTTATGTACTACTGTCATAGAAGACATTGAAGGTTACATAATGGGGTGAGGCTTTCACAATAATCAAGTTTCTTTGTCCAACTATGATTTTACTATTGACCTAGTAGAGTGACAAGTACCTCTAATAGAAGACTGGCAGAAATTGACCATATTTATAGTTATTCCATGTTTTACAAATCAATGTCTCAGGGGTGGTTGTGGTTGTTATTTTGTTAATTTGATGCTATTTTTGTTGTTGTTGTTTTAATTTTACCTTTACCTCACATCCCCAATAGCATTGAAAGTATAAAATGATTTCGCTGTGAAACTAAAAGTGCTGTAACCTTTCCTGGAGAGCCCCCGTGGCTCCACTATTCTGAGCTCAGCTACTGGCTAGGTGGATCATGTATCTCTTACCGGAGGACTAGGAAGGTTGGAACGTTCACCAGTTCCGCAATTAAAGTCTCCCTCCTGGGTTTCTAAGGTCACTAGGCTGGTATTTGTGAGATTAGCTCTCCAGCGTGATAAGTTCTGGTTCTTGGGCTTTGTTGCTTCTACTGTTAATACTCCCCATAGCCAATGTTTTGGAAATCATTTAGAAAATATCTACACAATCCCAGGTGATGGGTTCATCAACAGATATTCATTAAGTTCTTGAGATCCGACTCTGGGAATCTTGCAGATCATTTTATTCAAAAATCTAGAAGAGACAATGCAAGAGAACACGTTGCAATGCTCTGGCTTACTTCACGGCACGCATCTGCTCACCGAAGCATTTTCTATGAGGGTGGAGAAAATATGGCATAGTGGTTAAAAACACTCTCTGGGTGTAGTCTGTCTGGATTTGCCTGATTCTTCTACCAGTCAAGATTGTGTAGGGAAGGGAAATATTTTTTCTTATCATCCTAGGTTAATGGCTGAGGCCTCTGTTACAAAAGACATGTTAATAAGAGAAAAGCACACACATGTATTTAATGTTTTGTGTGACTTGAGACACTTTTTTAGGACATACAGACCTGAAAGACAGGTAAACCTGTATATTTTTTCCCTAGGTTTGATGAAGAAGTGGATAGTCATGGAGAAATAGAATAAGAGAAAGGGATATGATCTAATGATAACAAGTGGGGAGGGGGGACATAGCAGGGCCTGTTTGTTCAGATTTTTCTATGTGTCCTATGATGTCAGAGATAAGAATGTCCCTTTCCTCTGGGTCAGGGGTGGCATTTCTTGAATGAGGGTCTTATAACCTGTTTCAGGAAAAGGTCAGGAAATTTTTCCTAGGTTTTATGACCTACTTCAGGGGAGGTGGGTGGAAGGAAGGTAAGAATTACCTTCCTGCTTCTGCTGCTTTCTCAAATGCCAAGGTGCCATATTTTGGGGTAGTGTGTTCTAAACTCCATCAATTGCATTTTCAAATACTTAAAATAATTCCTGGTACATAGTGTGTCATGGAATAGTTCCTTGTGTCATTATTAAGAACAAAGATACTATTCTCTGTATCAGTGGTACTCAAAGTATATTCTACCTAAGAATGATATGCGGAGACTTTTAAATATATAAGATTAACTCTACCTCAGACCTACCTAATATGTATTTCTGACAAATTAAAGTCCAAAAATGTATATTTTTAACAAATTGATGATATTCACTCAGGTGGTTCTGATGCAATTGATTGAGAACAAAAATGTGAGCAAAATTAATGATTATTTTTCAACATACATAGTGGAAGTTTTTAAAAGAGCTGCTATTCAATCTTCATATTTATAAGACACTGCACTAAAACTGTATAAAGGTTTCATCCAAAATTTATAAAATACCTCATTCATATTTGACTGCTTTATTTTTCAGCTGGAATAGACACAACAGTGTTCACATTCATTTCATGACAAAGTAGAGGTTGTTCAATGCTGTCCCAAATTGTCCTCCCACCCGACACTTAGGACCCCTGGGAACACATGTAGACAACTGAAAGAGGGAAATAATAAATAATTTGTAAACATTAGCAGTATAAAAAAAAGACATAAGTGACTAGGCTGATATTCTGGGAATCCTAATATAAAGATGGAGGGTGGATTTTTTTTTAGCCTTCCCCAGTGTGGTTTTTGAAGTAGTGACACTATAGGTAAGCCCTGCTCAGGGAAAGAGTGAAGGCTCAGTGATACATTCCATGGAGAAGTGACGAGGTCTTACAGCAAAGGAAGGAGAAATGCCAACAAGCAACAAAGACCCTGATCCAGGCCAACATCAGTCTGAATCAGCACGACAGCAGAATTAAGGGAAAAGAACATGTCAAAATGTTCACCATTGCTAGAAAGAATGTGTCAACTAATAAAAAAAGATTTTGAGTCCAGTTAGTTCAAGAGCATTAGGCTAGGTTCTCTCAGTTCTGCTTATACGGATTCAGGCTACTCTTCCCTCACGTGATGTGGGCTGTACTCCCACAAAACGAAGAGTGTAGCCTCAGTTTAATGTCTATATGAAATGGAAAGAAACAAAGCAAGAGCACTTATATCATCAGGTTGCTGTTGAAGATTTAAAGCGATAATATGTAAAAACACATAGAAAAGTCCTTTGCACATGGTAAATACTACATAACTACTAGTTTAAACATTATACCTATAATATTTCCTATTAAAATTACCTTTATACCAGCAGTTCTCGAAGTATGGCCTGTAGACTCTTGGGTATCCCAGAGAAGTTTTAGAGGGTTGGAAAGCTGAAAAACATATTTTAAATATTTTTTTTGTGGTTAAAACAAACCCATAACAGAACAGATATACAATGTGGTATATGAATACAATGGGATATTATTAAGACTTAAAAAGGAAGGAAATCCTCTCACATGTTACAGTGTGGATGAACTTTTGGAATATTAGGTTAAGTAAAATAAGCTTGCCACAGAACGAAAAACACTATATGATTCCACTTTTATGAGGTACCTCTAGTATTCACATTCATAGAGACAAAAGTAGAATGATGATCAAAACTATTTTTATGACTGTACTGTGCTAATCTGATCAGACTGCCACAGTAAAATACTGTAGCAGAGGAAAAATTAATTTTTTGTCAACCCTCAAAAGTTATTCAATAGAATGGACCCCCATAACAAAAGACGAGTTCACAAAAAAATAATAAACAGAATTTTATTAATATATCTATTTTCATACATACGTAAGACGTGTTCATGGAATAAGTAGTTCTCAAAGACATGGCTTTGAATCTTAGCTTATTCAGTATCTTCAGCAAAGATAAGTACATTTTTGGAGCAGTGACAAGACAACTTTGGGATGGCAAATTGGGAGGAGGCAAATAGGTGGCAGATAAAACCTATTTAGTAATTTAGATTCTTCTGGTGCCATCTCTCACCAATAAGGGTCCAAAGTTGTCTTCAGTGGTTAACCTTTATTCTCCCTGGTAGAAAGGGACAGTAGGATACCTTCTGTCCTTGTAAACTTTTGTACTTCTTTCAGGTTAATACAGGGAGAGCAAAGAGCTTACCAACATCTGCTTCTTCTTAATTGCTTTCAACTCAACAATCCTTGTCAAAAGAGACATATTTTGGGGTGATATGTTCTGGTGTCCCCCAATATCATAGCCTAGGTGACTTAAACAACAGAAATTTACTTCTCACAGTTCTGGAGGCTAGACATATACAAGTCTGAGATCAAGGTGTTGACCTATTTGGTTCCTAGCGAAGGCTCTCTTCTTTGTTCTCAGGTGGACACCAGATTCTTGCAGACAGCCTGCAGATTCTTGCTATGTCACATGGCCTTTCCTTGGTGTGAGCATGGATGGAGGTAGGGAGGGGTTGGAGCTTGAGTTTCTCTTATTAAAAAGCTACTAATCATGTCATGGTGGTACCCACCATTATAAAGGCAGATATTAAAGAGATTTACAAAAATCTAAAATGATGCAATAACTTTCCCTAATTATTTTCTAATTTTAGAGATTAAAACATTTTAATAAAAGTTATGTCATTCATGTCAACATATATTAGATTCATTATTTTTAACATAAATAAATCTATATTTAAAACAAATTCTGTTTTAATTTCTAATGTGTGAAATATTGTTTAGTAATCATGTAAACAAAATTTCTTTAGATCTGTAATAATATTTGAGACCGTAAAGGAAATCTGACACCAAAACATTTAAGAACCATGCCTTATACCAAATTCTTAGCAATTCTCCTAGTACTTTTTGGTGTAGTCTTTAATACATTGCATTTTCATTGATTATTTTAGGTCAGAATTGTATGATTTAAGTTAATGATGCAAATGATAATAATAGAGTTTTATGTAAAGGGAGCACTAGATTGAACATCAGATGACATAATTATTAATCCTAAATTTGTGGTAGAACTAAGGTTGCCAGGTTTAATACAGTTAAATTTGAATTTCAGATAAACATTGAACAATATTTTAGTGTGAATTATGTCCCATGCAATATTTGGGATATACTTATTCTAAAAATAAATCCATTGCTTATCTGAAATTCAAATTTAACTGACATTCTGTATTTTATCTGGCAAATGTTTCTCTAATTACTCTGACCTTAACAAAGCTGCTTTACATCTACAGGTTTATTCTTTTCCTTATCTGGAAAATAATGAGTATGGACTTCCCTAGCTGATACTCTCTATGAATCAAATCTCAGTATGCCTAACCTTGGGCTAAATGTCAGGGAAATGAGAGAGATTTAAGTTATTAGAACCTTTGAGAGGAAATATGTGCTTGGCACAACTGACCTGAAGGAGGAGAGCTTCTAGGAAATTTTTCAAGGGTAAAACTGGATCATTTTGGTTAGAAGAGTACTTCAATCCCAAGGCTGTGCCAGCAGTTACCTGGAGAGTAAAAGAGATATTGTCTGGATCAGAACTATTGTTTCTCTTGAATCTGATGGCCTGGGGCATGCTAATAAAGGAAATACTGCTAGATTGGGTGACCAAATGTCCTGGTTTGCCCTGATAAGTTCCAGTTTAGATCTGTTGTCCTAATATCCTTCTCAGTTTAGCATTTATCCCTCAAATAGAGACTTAAAATGATGGAAAGCCATATCCCATCATGAATCATAAGAGAGTCTTAAAGAAAGACCACCTTCCTGAGGTCCAGCAGAAAGGAAATATATAGTCAACACTGTACCCTACAACTTTGTATATTACTCCTTACCTCTAGAAAAAGGCATATTAATAATTACATTTAAACACTTCTTACCTATTCATATTCTAATAAAAAATAAAAACATCAAATAATTTGTTAACTAGGTAGAGGAATACATTGTTTCTCAGAAGAAACAACGAGAGCCAAGACTCACAAGGAAGCAGCGCTCTGTCCTGTGGAGAGGTTGCGGAATTTGTCAATTTGCAGAAGGAACACTAGGTATCCTATAATGCAAAGATATTTCTGCTTTAGAAAAAAATTACCGCAAATTCTGCACAATTTTCATATAGCCTACCAAATATAATAATCCGATTCTAGATAATTATTGTATAAACTAAAATGTTATATTGATTTTAAATTTAAGTAACACTGATTTATTGATATTAAATTTAAGTGTCTAATCAGATTATATTATCTATAAGTTTTATATATAATCATAGTAAAAGTGATGCTATGTCTTACAAAATGGAAATACTAGGAATATAGGGCTGAGAGCTACTTCATTCATTCATAGTGAAAAAGACGGAAAAATCAAATACCCTGCACAGAGAAGCATGTACTATGTGTGAGGCACTATCCTAAATGCTCTGCATATGTTAACTCATTTAATCCTCATAACCACACTAGAAATAAGTATTATGGTTATTCTCAATTAAGAGTGATGAAACTGAGGCATGAATAGTTTAGATTACTCTTCGTTTGTACAATGAATATAATACCTTCTCCAGACTGTCTTAAAAAAAAAAACTAATGAATTGGTTTGATTAAGCAAATATTTATTGTGCACCTATTATATACTAGATAAAAGGGAAAACTTCAAATGAACATTCCATCTTGGCAGCAATTTTACAGCATTTCACATTTAATTTTTTTCTATTCTTCCCAATAAGTATTTTACATCTTCTTCTCTTTTATCAAATCTCTATGTTCTTTCTTCTCTATGACATTTTCTACACATAACATTGCTCATACTTCATAGAGACCTAAAAACCATTGAGTAGGACTTTCTTATCTCACCACCTACAGACCTGCAAGCCTACATGCATTTGAATGCATCCTGCCCATTCAATTAATTAGAATTTGTTGCATAACTACCCCAATACTTAGTGACTTAAAACAACAATCATTTATTAATAGTAGTGGATAATTCTGTGACAAGTAGGGTTGGGCTCAGCCAGGCAGTTATTCTGCTATTTCTTCCCAGGCTCAATCATGTGGCTGCAATAAGCTGCTGTCTGATATCATAGCCACTACTTACATATGGCGACTGAGTACTTATGTGGACTGTCACATGTTATAAGTGTAAAATACACATCAGAGTTTCAAGACAATATAAAAAAGTAAAATATCTCAATATTTTAAGGTTAATCATATATTGAAATGTTAATATTTTGAATATATTAGCTTAAATAAAGTATGACTTTAAATTAATTTTGCTTGCACGATTCTATTTTTTTTTATTTTGTGATAAAATACACAGAACATAGTATTTACTATCTTTCTTATTTTTGAGTGTATTGTTCAGGGATGTTAAGTACATTCATATTGTTGTACAACCAATCTCCAGAACTCTTTTCATCTTGTAAAACTGAAACTCTATACCCATGAAACAAGAAGTCCCATTTCTCCTTTCCCCAACCCCTGGCAACTACTATTCTACTTTTTGTCTCTTAATTTGACTGCTATAGATATCTCATATAAGCAAAATCATGTAGTATTTGTCCTTTTGTGATTGGCTTATTTCACGTAGCATAATGTCTCCAAGGTTCATCCATGTTATAGCAGGTATGGAAATTGACCTCTTTTTAAAGCTATAGTAATATTGCACCATATGCATATATCACATTTTATTTATCCATTTATTTATTCAT
>NW_012149352.1:458173-461482 GCF_000956105.1 Propithecus coquereli
ATACACATTTTAGTTTTACTAACAAAAATAATACTTTGATGTATTTGAAATATTCCCATAATTTGTATGATTCCATATTCTCATAGCTTTCCTTTTATCTAGCTAATAATTCCTAGTCCGATTTTTTTTGTATCTCTTGTTACCTGATCTCTAGATATTTGATATTCCCAAGATTGACCCTAGCTTTTACTCTCTTCTCTCTCTACACCTTCTCCCTAGGTGATCACATCCAAGTCCATGAATTTAAATATTAACTATATGCTTATGATTCTCAATTATGTAACTGTGGCCCAAACTCTGTTTTAAGCTTCATATACATATCACAGATATGCTATATGCAGTGACCTTTTTTTTTTTATTTCAGGAAATTATGGGGGTACAAACATTTTGGTTACATGTTATGACTTTGCCACATCCCAACCATGATTTGAGACGTGCCCTTCCCCTCCAATAATGCTTCACCAGACCTTTGAAATTCATTAAGAATGTTACTAAAGACTATTCTCACTATCCCAACCTGTTTCTCAGTGTTTTCCATGTAAATAAACTACATCACAATCAAGCCAGATGCTCCAGCCAAAATCTAATATAGTTAACCTCTTTCTCTTTATCCCCTGTACCTGAAATCTCAGGATATTTTACAAATATAGTTTCCATTGTCACTGCATATTCTTAGTTGAATCTATACTTATCTCTTATTTGCTTGAGAGTGGCACCTCCAAAAAGGTCTCCCAGACCATTTTTTCCATTTTAACTTCTTAAAATCTACTCTAACTAGAATAAACCATTGAAAAATGTAGATCAGATCAAAACCCTGCTCAAAACCATCCAATGCACTTATAATAAAACCCAAACAGCCTAAAGATAGCCTATAAAACTTAGCATGGCCTGGCCTTTGCCCACCTTTTTGGGATTATTTGCTCTCTCTTCCTTGCTCACAGGGCTGCAGCCATGTTGTTCTCTATGCAGTTCCTTGACCAGGCCAAGTTCATTTGGGCCTTCCAGTCTTTTCTATTTTTATATCTACAATTGGGGGATTATTTCTTGTTTCTTTTCATTTTTAGAGGTCTCAAATTCAATTGATGTTAACCCTCAGTCATATCTTGAGTGGCACCATCCTCCCATTCCCAGTCGTCATTACTACAGGCATTTTATTTTATTTTTTTTTTCCCAAGTCCGCTTCCCCCACTAGGCATTTTTTTCTATGAGGTACTTATCTCTCTCTAATACCCTCTGTATATTTAATGTCTGCCTCCTTCAACAGGAGCATAAACTCCATGGGAACAGAGACTCTGTTGACTCAGGATCTATCATGGTGACTGTCATAGAAGATGGTCAATAATTATTTGCTGAATTAACTTTAATTAATCAAAAAATAAATGGCAATTAAAATATTTCCCAGCATTATTACAGTCTAATGGTGGAGACTGGCATGCAAAAATATTCTTCCAAATAATAATAAACTGCAAAAATAATATGAAAGGTGATGTAGGATTGTGTGTACAAATACTACATACATTTTTTACATTCTGTAACCATTTTGTACTTACTTAACATTTAGAAAAGTGACTTTTATAAAATAAAAGACCACATCTAATTATATAATAAAGTCTATGTGTCAGAAACATCTGGCTCTTTTTAGATAAAGAGAGACTGGTAAAGCAGCTTCTGAATCTTCAAAAGAGATTATATTCCAGAAGCACCCATCTGCCAAAATTGATTTGGTCTCTCTGTTTACTTCTCTGAGTCCCACTAGCTTAGTATAGCTGCAGGTCTTGGCAGGTTTTATTTTTATTATTGTTATAGTTCATCCAACACATTGCTACCAGTTGTTTGATTCTGCTATTCACCTGCATCCTCATGTAACTTCTCTCCAGCACTTCTGGAACTTCTTGATATCCATAGCTGCTCTTCTAACACTGACATCAAGCATCACCTCTAGTTCTACCTTCAGAGGATCTAGTTTTGCGTATAATAGTGTCGCTGGAGTGGTTCAGAGAAAAAGGACAGCTGCATGGGCTGGAGTAGTCAGGGTTGACTTTTCATAGTTGGCTTCTCATCTTCATAAGCATAGAATGATGAACCTTCTTCCATCTCTGTAAGTTCAGGGCTTCTCACCTTAGATGCATAAAAATGAAAGGGAATTATATGAAAGCAAAATCACAATCAAGCCATTTACTATTCTGAAATGCATTAAGTTCTTGATATGTGTATACCTATAACGAACAAAATTCATTCCTTAAAAAAAATAGTTATTGAGGTGTCACTTCCTTCCAAGCACTGTTCCATCATTGAGAGGGCTGCAGTGACCTCGCCAAACAGAAATCTTTGCTCTCATGAAGAGGATATGCTAGTGTGGGGGGAGGGCAATAAACACATAAATGTATAATATATATGAGATAAATTAATATGTATTTAGTACATGTATGAGTCAGAAATTGCTCTAGATATTTGTATCGCATCATTTTAAAGAGATAGAAAACAAATTCTGTAAAAAAATAGATTAACAGGATAGAGAGAGACAATGAAAGATGGAAGAGGTCAACTAAAACAGTTAGATCCATGGTGAGAGAGGAATATGGAGTTGAGATTTGAATGATCTTGAGGAGACAATCATGCAAAGATCTGGGGAAGAACAGGCAGAGGAAACAGTCCAAATGCACCAAGGAGCGAGCTTGGCTTGACCAAGAGACAGAAAAAGTCAGTGAATCCGAAACATAATGAAAGAAAGGGAAAGTGGTAGGAGATGATGGTGTAGGTAGATGAGCTCAAGATCTTATAAACCACGGTGCAAAATTCAGACTGTTTTTTCACATTGGACCATCACAAATTTAATTCATCATAGGATATTGGAAAGGTGAGTAGCCCTGATCAGTCCATCCACAGTCTTTGCAAGTAGTTGTTTTACAAAGCGTTGTCCTCGCTACTTTTGCCTTGAGTCAGAAACCCTGGATGCATTCCTTGGTATGTCATCCATCACAGTCAACACTACGCCTCTACAGGAAGAGGATCCTCCCTGGTCTCACACTTGACTTTCACTGGCCTGTTACAACCCCAGTGGGACTTTGCAAAGTGAAATATCTGGAAGATCCGTTGGTGACAGGAAGAATAATCATTTTCCTAAAACTTAAAACAGACTATGACAAGAAGATAATTTTCATTTCATATTGATTATATTTGGTTTAAGGAAAATGTTTTACTTCCTCTCAGATAGATTTGCAGAGAAATTATTTTGGTGAGTATGCCTTCAGTCCATTAAGTTATTATTAATTGGTAATGTCTAATTTAAGAAGGCATTTAATCAAATCC
>NW_012149352.1:465588-466702 GCF_000956105.1 Propithecus coquereli
TGTATGTATGCAGACATATACAGTAATGGTATATATAGTATATATGTGTTTTTCATATATATAATTAAATGAATAAATATATATGTCTTCAGTCAACTGTGGGAGGCAGGGTAGCTGAGCTGGAAATAGGTTAAAATTGACTTGGTTATTCTGGGCTCTGTTGGAAGTGCATGAAAGGAAGCTGTAATGGATGCTTGTCTCCCTAGTTGGGTTTCACAGTGACACAAGATCCAGTGATCTCATCTGGACCTTTGTCCAGTCTGTCCAGAGAGGAGGGTGAGTTAAAGGGCCAGATACCAAGAAAAGCATTGTAGATTTTTATGGATGACATCTTTACCCTGCCTGGGAGGTACTGTGATTAAGTAAAACTAAATACGCCACATGATCTGTGCATCTACAATGTGGCCAGAAGTACAGATCTTAGGCAACATCTGCAGACTCTACATAGAGCAGAGGCTCTAGGGAATCCACTCAGAAGTTCAAGATGAAATCCCACCTCCTCTATCTAATAGTGATGTAGCTAGGCTAGTCACTTAATTTCACCAATCTCTGTTTTCTTACTGAGAAGTGTAAATAATCCATAAACTCAAAAGGTTTGAGGGGAACATTAGCACTTTTATTCGTACAGTCTAGAAGACCAATAATTGGTAGTTATTTTTTGGATAAAGGTTTGAGCTAACTCCTCCCCCTGACTATAATGAAATGTATGTTTGTAAAAGCATACATCCATCATGATGTAGGTGTTTTTTTTTATTTGTTTGTTTTCTGTCTGGAGTTATCTTTGTTCTTTTGCTCTCATTATAGGTGATGTTAAGTGAGGAGGAGATGTTTGGTACAACTCAGAAACAAACACAAAGTGTTCCCTTGCATCACCCTTCTGCCTGTTCTTAGGTTGTGGAGGAAGTATAAGACCAGGTGCCTTTAAAAACTGACCAAAATATTGCATTCAAACGATAAAAATATATGCGCACAGAATGGTCGAAATCCTTTTTAATCCAAATGCCTGCAGATGCAGGTGGTATTGAAACAGCAACTTAAGTTTGCTTGTGCTGCATGGAACTTTTCTTTGAGCCCTATCCAAAGTCACTGTAACTAAATAAGAAAGAAAGAGTAT
>NW_012149352.1:466752-472945 GCF_000956105.1 Propithecus coquereli
TTCATACACTAATCTCCAAATATGATCTTCAATATATGTCTATGTGCCACATTTTTGGTAACTCATTATCACTTGGGACAGCTCAATCATATTTCGGTCATATTGTTAGAAAAATTGTATTTAATGAATAAAATTTTCCTTAAGATTTCCAATTTATGTGGTCCTGATTTTTATTCCTTGAGTAGATTTTTATGTTCCTTATGCAGTCATGTGAGAACACTAGCATATCCTAATCTAACCCCTCTCTAAATTGAACAAGTAAAATTCTCTCAATTTTTTTCTATTCAAATAATTACTTCACAAGGATACACTCTAATTGATCGATATCCTCTTTAAAGTGTTATGTCCAGAAAACAAAAATATTTCTGATGTGTTTAAACCAGCACCAAATAAATATCATTACCTTCTTTCCTTCTCAAAAACTAGCAACTATGGTGTCGGTTGCTCTAGAACTTTGTCTTAAAGGACTTTTCACATTAAACTCTAGTTTTTTAAACTCACCAATGCCTTCTTAAGGCCTATGGACCTTTCTTTTTCTAATAATTGTAGATAGTGATAGACAATGTCTATTGAGCTGTTATTATGCATGGTGCAAAATTATTTTCATGAGCTAACACATTTAATGCCCATCCCTAAGAGGTGGATACTGTTTTTATCTCCATTGAACTGATGGATGTTTGGGCAAAAGAATAAATGAATGAATGAATGAATGGTCTGACCATCCTCCCACTTTATCTGGAGCCAGAAGTGGAGCCCAAACGTGATTCCTATTCTTGCAGAATCATTATTTTAGTGAGTGTACCATGGGCTGACTTGATTAATGGAGAATGTTATTCCTCCAATAATAAACCCTTAGTTGCAGAAAACTTATTTAAAAAATAGTATCAAAAGATAAAGTTACAATGAACGAAACAACATATGTCTAATTGACTTCAAACTGAAGGGGGCTCACTCCTCTTAAAAGTCCCTCCATTTAGGCAGTGCCTTATTTCCTGCACACTCCAGCTGTACCTGCCCAAATCCACTGGGCACACAGGCAATCTCTCAGGAACTTGGGTGAGGTAATTATAGGTAGCTGTCCATTCTCGTTCCCTCACTCTGGTGTGCCAAACAGCCTTTCAATCTGTGGAGTTTCTGGAAATTATCCCTGTCCCCTGTAATTCCCGTAAGGCAGCAGCCTACATATTCCCTTTTCTTAGCACACAGAAGGTTTCCCTTCATTTACCATCATGATTTAAGGACAGCACAGTCTAACTCCCAAATTTAATTTCAGACACATGTGCCTTGGATCAAGTATCCTGCTGGCCCTTGTCCAAAACTCCTTTTTTCACCTTGGATTTCCTGACTTAATTACCTCCAACTCAGATAAAGCCAAATTCAAATTATACGAAGAAAAAATCATATCTTTAGCCATTATGGAATGGCCTTTTCTGATTTAAAACAATTGCAGAACATTAGCTGCAGTAAAATAATGAGATACGATATTCACTCCTAAAACAGTTTTCCTATTCAGCATTTTACTAGGTGTGAATATGTTTTAAATTCATTTTTCTTCTACTTGCCATCTTTGTCAGTTCCCCAGTAAATAGGTCTGTGTGGCAAGGCCTGGACTGGAATTGTTGAAGAGTGACTCAATAACCACCTTCATTATCCCGAGTGTGATCATGTGGAGGATGGTGCCCAGCTGTTCTCCCTCTCTGATGAGGCGAGAATAAGAGAAGAAGGGCATAAATTGCAGCTGGAGGGAGTTCAAATGATGTAAGGAGAAACTCTGGGGGTAGCAAGCATGGTTAAGCAGAGGAGGAGTTAGCAGAGCAGTTAATTCTTTCCCTGACAATGTGTCTGGAATGGTTTGTTTAGTGAGCTTTATGTAAAGAAAGAAGTTCACCTAGATGACTTTGACAGAACTTTCTGGTTCCAAGATTCCACCTTCATTCCTAATTGTGTAGTTCAGTTGGTGGCCCTCGCAGTGTACTTTAAGATGTAAATCATTTGCAAAAGTCAAATCAACAGGGACATTAAAAAAAATTAGACAGATAAAGGAGTTATATAACATAGAGACTACAAAAATTGGGCTTTGGAATCAGGCAGACAGGAGTCCAGGCTAGATATTTATTCATTTTCTGACCTCAGGCAAGATACTTAATGTTTTTTGGCTTATTTCATAGCGATGTTGTGATAACTAGATAAAATATCTATATAGCACAAAATACAAATAAATGAAAATATAACCATTTTAATCAATAGATCTTTGCGGACTTGGTAATGTTGCTTCAGAGCATATTGGTACTTTATGTATCATCTCTTGATTTTTACCACAACCTTTGAGATTAAGGGTTGGTATTTTGTAGTTCTATAAACTGAGGCTCAAAGAAGTTGAGGGACTTGTCCAAGTAACATGACTAATGAAGATGATTTAGAAACTCGAAGTTATGCCTTGCTTCTCCAGATCTAGAATCAATTGTTTCTATTGTTTCATTATTTATCATTCTTTATCTACTAAAACCTATAAATGTACTGTGACAAAGAACCATAAATACCATAACTGTGACCTTTTTTTTTTAGGATAAGAAATAACCACTTAAAACATACTGCTCTAGGGACATCTTAATTTGTAGTTGAAAAATCCCAAGGCCTAACATTTGTTTAATAGTAATTTTTCAGTTGTAAAGTCTTTACCTAGAAAGCTCCCTTTTCTCTTTGAATATACTTATAGCATTTTATAATATTCCCAGCATCACTCACATTGACCATCATGTCCTGATGCAACATCTTTTATTGGCCGTCTTTCTAGGATCACATTCCCATATGGCATGTATCTATTTGAACAGAGAAAAGATACTATGGAGAATGAGAAGACCTACTGAGTAGCTTCCCTAGGAGACAGATTCTCAAAAACCTAGTTATATTATTACAATACATTAGTTCTCATGCATGCTACTATCTACCTGCCCCTAAATTGAGGGTCAGTGTTTGCTGTTCTTTCCCACTTTGTGTTTTTTGAGAGTGAAAAAGTAATAGAAAATGTGAGATAGCTTTCCTCAACACCTCAATGTGGTTCCTCATTTAAATTGCCAAATCCAGAAACTAATTCCAGTGACTATTATCTCAATTCATCCAAGAAGATACCAATGTACTGTCATTGTAGCTGCGTAAGGAGGAAAGACCATTCATTAGACCAAATGGATGCCTCTTAAAACATTGGGGTTTATTTCCCTCATGGAGTTTTGTTTAGAAAGGCTGATGAGAGAAGCTAGGTAGTTAGCCTTTCCTCCTCACTCATCAGTCTCCCTAAAGCTCTCCATCTTCCAAAGGTGCTCCGGCTTCGCTACCCACTGACAAAATACAAGTTGTGTCCTCAATATCCCCAGGTCTGGATACAATTGATAGCCTCCTTTGGCTTTGTTTTACTGCTACAAAGTAAAGTCAAATAGCAAAATGAGCATGATTAAGCCTTGAGTCCTATGAATAAAATGTTTGTATTAACTCAATTCACACTGGATAAATTTTATGTGAATACACCTGTGCTAAATTTCATAAGGAAAAGAAAGATTGTGATAATCCAGTTCCTGTCCACCAACAGATCATTATTTAGCCAAGGTACAGAGATTTTTTTAATTATGGTATATTTTTAAATAATAGGGGGAATAGAACATGATCATATGCTATCAAGGATTATTATTATTGTAATTTATTAATAATTATTAACCAACTATTGGATATCAATTTTCAAGATAAAATATAAGATATGGATGTTCAAGTATCAGATCCCTGAAAAAGCCCATATTTTGTATAGAATATAGCCAGAATATTACTAAAATTCTGGTTCAAAATGATATCCATGTATTATGGAGACAACTAAGAATATAAATATATATTTGTGTATGTATGCAGACATATACAGTAATGGTATATATAGTATATATGTGTTTTTCATATATATAATTAAATGAATAAATATATATGTCTTCAGTCAACTGTGGGAGGCAGGGTAGCTGAGCTGGAAATAGGTTAAAATTGACTTGGTTATTCTGGGCTCTGTTGGAAGTGCATGAAAGGAAGCTGTAATGGATGCTTGTCTCCCTAGTTGGGTTTCACAGTGACACAAGATCCAGTGATCTCATCTGGACCTTTGTCCAGTCTGTCCAGAGAGGAGGGTGAGTTAAAGGGCCAGATACCAAGAAAAGCATTGTAGATTTTTATGGATGACATCTTTACCCTGCCTGGGAGGTACTGTGATTAAGTAAAACTAAATACGCCACATGATCTGTGCATCTACAATGTGGCCAGAAGTACAGATCTTAGGCAACATCTGCAGACTCTACATAGAGCAGAGGCTCTAGGGAATCCACGCAGAAGTTCAAGATGAAATCCCACCTCCTCTATCTAATAGTGATGTAGCTAGGCTAGTCACTTAATTTCACCAATCTCTGTTTTCTTACTGAGAAGTGTAAATAATCCATAAACTCAAAAGGTTTGAGGGGAACATTAGCACTTTTATTCGTACAGTCTAGAAGACCAATAATTGGTAGTTATTTTTTGGATAAAGGTTTGAGCTAACTCCTCCCCCTGACTATAATGAAATGTATGTTTGTAAAAGCATACATCCATCATGATGTAGGTGTTTTTTTTTATTTGTTTGTTTTCTGTCTGGAGTTATCTTTGTTCTTTTGCTCTCATTATAGGTGATGTTAAGTGAGGAGGAGATGTTTGGTACAACTCAGAAACAAACACAAAGTGTTCCCTTGCATCACCCTTCTGCCTGTTCTTAGGTTGTGGAGGAAGTATAAGACCAGGTGCCTTTAAAAACTGACCAAAATATTGCATTCAAACGATAAAAATATATGCGCACAGAATGGTCGAAATCCTTTTTAATCCAAATGCCTGCAGATGCAGGTGGTATTGAAACAGCAACTTAAGTTTGCTTGTGCTGCATGGAACTTTTCTTTGAGCCCTATCCAAAGTCACTGTAACTAAATAAGAAAGAAAGAGTATGTAGGAAACTCTGGAGAGTTGAATTGGTAATAGACCGAGAGAGTGGGGAAAATTGGTAATAGACTAGTGAGCTGAAGCACGGCATTGAGCCTGGCACATATTGTGATTGAAAGTCATCCCCACCTGCAAGCTGCCCATTCAAATGTTAGACTGTGTTCTCCACATTGATTCAGTTCCTGCTGGGCACAGTCTCACCGTAGGGTCTCTTCATCCAGAACGCCTTTGGCAGCGAACAGGGCAAAAATTAAATAAGTAAATAAAAAAGAGGAAGAAAGAGAAACAAGTGCTGGACTAGTATAAAGAGACTGTAGCCCTTTGCTCTGGAGATGTACTCTCTGAATGGGCCACCCACAAGGCAACAGTGTTCTGCTTGAAAAGAAAAGGCTCAGACATATCCATTCCCTCCCACAAGCAGGAGGGAATAAATCACAAATTAATAAAAGGTAAACATTTTTTTCCTATATACATTTTGAAACTTCTATATCTTTAACATGTTAGGAGGGATTATAGATGACCATGTAGCTTAAATGCATACAGTAGCAGGAGAAAGATGACCACGTCAAGGATATTAGACAAGAGCAGACACATTTTAATAATAATAAAAGTAACGTTGCTACGGATTGAAAAGCTATTGAGATAAAAACTTTGTACACATTTTCCCATTTAATTTCCACAACAATCTGTTAAGTCACTTTAAATCTCTTTCACAGGAGAAGAAGAATAGTGCTCTAGGTTGAATTGTGTCTCCCCCCAGAGCCCTGCAAATTTATATATCGAAGATGTAACTTCCAATATCTCAGAATGTGAACTTATTTGGAAATAGGCTTGCTGCAGATATGATTAAGATGAAGTCACAGTTGAGTAGGATGGGCCCCTAATCTAATTAGCCTCCTTTTTAAAAAAAAGACAAAAAAAAAAAAACCAGGAAATTTGGGCAGAGACACATAGATACACACAAGGGCAAAGCCATTTGAAGATTGGAATTATGCTGCCACAAGCCAACAACCTACTAGAAGCTCGGAGAGTGGCCTGGAATAGATGTTGCCCTAGAGTCCTCAAAGGTAACATAGTCCCACCAACACCTCGATCTCAGAATTCCAGCTTCTAGAATTTCGAGACAATATTTATCTGTTGTTTAAGCCACCCAGTTTGTGGTATCTTGCTATGGCAGCCCTAGGAATCTAATACAAGGAGTTTT
>NW_012149352.1:473836-474727 GCF_000956105.1 Propithecus coquereli
AAAAAAAAACAGTGTAAAATCCCGAATGAGCACTCAACACTATCTGGATGCCTTATCAGCTTTCCCTGACAAGAAATTTTTTCTACTCTCTAATTGACTATTTAATCCTTTCCCTGCCTTCCTCAGTCCTCCGACTTCCTTTGCCTCTTTTATTGTCTACTGATGACCCAATGTCACATTTCATATAATAACATTCTCATACCACATAGGTACAACTTCATACTCCCACATTCAATGTGGTCCTTCATCTCTGTCCATACTCTCCCCACTACCCTGCAATGGGAAACATTCATGCATCCTGCCAGTGACCAAATCTTCCACAAATGCCCTAGATCCCATCTCCAACCGCCTTTCCAGCCCTATTGGTTGCTCTACCTATCCTCCTTTTCTTCCACTTCTACCTTACTTTTGTATCCTTCACAACACTTCTTGAAAGTGTTTTTAATTCTCACTTTCCACTCTCTTTCACCCATTCTAATCTGGCTCCCTCTCTGTTATAACTCGCTATATTCACAAATGACCTAGTTGGTAAATCAAATTTATACTTTTCAGTCCTCACTTTTCATTAATTTTGTGTTGCACATTGTTGGTTGCTTATTTAGCATCTCTTATTCCTTTCTTCCTTCCTAGCAGACTTCTGGTTAATCTAGGCACATAGCCCATCACCACCTAGCCAGGTGCCTTAGGAGATGATGATCCCACACTCAGCACCATTGCGATTGGTCTGAAGAGTAATTCCACTTCTCTTGCTCATGAATAAATGAGCAGGTGTCTCAACTGTAGCCAACAGAACATAAGGAGATGTTTGTAGGTCTAAACAAAAAGGGAATCCACCATTTTAAGGGATGTGAATTCATATGACTCTTTTCCACTGGCAAGAAGGAAGCCAGA
>NW_012149352.1:474777-475677 GCF_000956105.1 Propithecus coquereli
AAAAAATCAAACAACCCCATCAACAAATGGGCAAGCGAAATGAACAGAAACTTTTCAAAAGAAGACAGAATAATACAAGGAGTTTTAGAGAGATTAAATGATTTTTAAAAAACTTACGTGGCCAGTCATTTGTGGAGTTGGGATTTAAACATTGACCTATGATTCCAGTCCATTTACTTAATGCTTCAGGGCATAGCAGCACTGAAAAGGGTCCCTAATAATGTTTGGTGCAACACACTTGATACCTGAATCCGTTTTACAAATAACATCAATGCCAGTGATTCATCCCCTCTCTTCTGCAACATCACTGTATGCAGATATCTCCCTGCCTTCCAACACAGATCATTCTGATTTTGACTAATCTGGATTGTTAGAAAGCCATGGATCTTCCTCAAAGCTTAGCTCAAATCCTAATGCCTCTGCAAAGTTTCCCTCAAATAAACACATCTCAAATTCAGAAGAACTAATACATCCTTTATAATTTACTCAGTACATTTTTTTTCTAATTCAGCCAGTACAGTTCCTTCCTTTGCTGTTTTAGTTTGATTTAATGAAGTGAGACAATGTAGTGATTCCAAGCACTTGTTCTCAAAGTTTGGCTCCTGAACCTGTAATATCAGTGTCCCCTGGGAGCTTGTTAGAAATGCAAGTTCTCAGCTCCAACCTGGAAACTACTGAATCAAAAATTATTGATGAGATCCAGCAATTGTGTTTTACCAAGTCCTCCTTGAGAATCAATAGTTTAGAGCACAGATTTAGTCAAGTATTGAGAAGAAGGCTGGGGCTTTCACTACAGTCTTCTGACTGTGTTTGTTCTCACTCTATCATAACTTCTTCTATAATAACCTTCAGATAAGTCATATTAATTATGGATAGACTATAACAAATCAAAAAGTAATA
>NW_012149352.1:476482-476806 GCF_000956105.1 Propithecus coquereli
TTCCCCGACACTCCAGCTAACTCTTCAGCTACTTTTCTACACTCTGCATTTTGTAATCCCGCTCCTCTTTCTGACTCTAAATCTAAGAGGTCTTGAGGACTCATCTCCCACTCTACAACAGTACTAGTTTGTTGTCATTTCCTTCAATTGGATGAAGTTTTGTTTGACTTCCTCAATTTTTTCACACATGTTGATATTTTGCCAGGAGGTTTCTTTCATGGTCTGTTTCCCTGTTACGTTCTATTCATTTTTCAAGTCATGTCCTAAAAGTCATGTCCTCTGACTGATAATACTAGCAACAAAACTTTTCTAAATATGAGAAAG
>NW_012149352.1:479481-479931 GCF_000956105.1 Propithecus coquereli
CAAGTGTGGCAAGCTAAATGGCTCTTATATCCATTTGGCCTTCAAACAATGAGGTTAAACAAGCCAAGCTATCTCAGTGCTCCAGCAAAGGTTAAAGAACTTAGAGACAACTGCGTGGGGAAAAAAATAACTTTTAGTTAGCAGAGAGTTATAGTTAGATCAAGAAGCCTTTGAAATTTCCCTAGGGAAAATGCCTTTATTAGCAAGATTCCACACTCTGGAGTGTATTTACTTTCTTTTGTAGTTCTTTTATTTTGTAAATAGTACCCCATTCTAAAACCTTTCCTAGATGTTCTAGTCTCTCCACACCTTCTGTTCACTCATTAGCCTCTTCAAATTTTCATGGAATCATTTCAATTGAGATGTGACATTGCTCCCTTTTCTTTCTAATGGCATTTGCCCCAAATTCTGTATTTATGTGCTCATTCCTTCAAAATTTTATAATAAAGT
>NW_012149352.1:483048-484961 GCF_000956105.1 Propithecus coquereli
CAAAGTCCATCTCATAAATTTCTTATATATCACTGCTGATACCATAAAAATAGAAAAAGACTGGAACATGTGAATATGCATAGGTACTAGGAGGAATTTGGCAAAAAGTAAATGAACAAAATCTTGGAAATCCAGACACATTGCAAATTTTAAATGTATTTATGTTGTGTTTGAATCATAACACTAATAGATTAATTTAACTTCACAAGGTGACTCATTTCACAAATTACTTGAAATACAACTTTGAAGTTATTAATCAAATTAGTAAAGGAAAAAAGAAAAGTGCTTTTGTTGGTTCTCAAACAAGCAGCATTTGTTGAGGCTTCATTTCTGCTTTCAGTAGAGTTCCAGGCATGGCATAGAATGCAGAGAAGTGTGGGCCACGGTTCCTGTCCCTAAGGATGTTACAGTCTAGTTGAGAAGACAATGGCCACATTCAAAAGACAGACTTGATCAATACCAAGCAGCAAGTTTTCAACAATAAATTTCATGGTATGTATAGAAAGTACACTAAGAATTCAAACAACAATTCCTCATCAAGGAGTGGTGTTCTTGGTCTTGACAAAGAAGGTATTAAGAAAATGAATGAATTAAATAAAGTCTTGAAAGATGAGTAGAAATAGTCTGGAAAGAGATGCAAAAGAAAAAGTCAAGATGAAGTAATAAAGGAAGCCAAGAAGACAGTGACTAGCAGGAAAAATGTAGCTTTTTGGAAAGGAATCGAGAAGGGGAAAAATAGATAACCAAGAGCTTAAGGACTGGAAAGCCAGACAGGAAGAGTGAGTAAGGGGGAGATTTTTGAGTAAGGAAATGACATGCTAATGTTGGCTTTGAATAATTTGATGGAGAGACTGGAGCTAGAAAAGTGATTAGGAGATGATAAAAAAAAAGTCACTAGGTAGGGAGCTAAGCTCAGCTAAGATGTTAGTGCAGGGAATGGAAAGAAATTATTCAAGTAGAGTAGTTATTTGAAGAAAAGTCAAGAATTGTCAGTATAATAGAGCTTCAGAAAACATATGCATTCAACATTTAGCCACCCTTGTGACTACTAAATTAAAAAAAAAAAAAAAAAGAAAGAAAAAAAACAACAGCTATATACCCAATGATGGAAATCCAAAAAATATGATAAGTGGAAGTTCTGAATCACACAAAAACAGAGCAAATTCAAAGTGCCAGTTTCTGGTTCAGTGGAGTGATTTGCAGTTTCCAGTCTAGGCCTTTTCACTCTCATGTCTTAAATAGTTTGCGTGGACTATTCCCAGAGTAGAAAACTTTCCTTTTCCCTTCTTCACCTACCTATTTCAGTTATCTTCCAAGACTTTCTCAGATTATAACCCCTTCCTCTTGCTGACAGGTGAAGAAGGAAGCAAACTTCTTCTGCACTCGCAGTACACTGCTCATTTACTCCTATCGTAGCACTTTCCACATTGCATTTTAATGCTGTATTTACTGGAAATCTTTCCATCGGACTGTGAGCTTCTTTTTTCTTAACCCAAAACAAAATTACAAAAAAAAGAAAAAAGAAGATACAAAATAAAGCAAAACAAAACGGAGACAGAGTGTTGTTCTGTATAGAAAACAACCTACTAGAAAATAACCTAGAATAACACTCTAGAAAATAACCCCAGAAAGGAAGTCTGAGATTCGAGTAGACATGGTGAATAACAAAATGCTTAGCTTGCATTTTGCTTGTAATTTTGACCTAAGTAATCTCTATATTCGCATATAGGCAAAGTTGTGTATATATATATATGCTCTTAAGTGTTTGGCGTCTTTCCAAATCTTTTGAGAAAACTCTGCTTGAACAGTGGTCAGCAACAAAACTCAACCAGGCTTTGAAAGCCTTTTTTTTCTTTTTTTTTTTTTTTTTTTTTTTTATTTCAGCAAATTATGGGTGTACATATGTTTAGGTT
>NW_012149352.1:485011-486351 GCF_000956105.1 Propithecus coquereli
TGAAACTTTCATTATACAAAACTATCTAGACTAAATGTGAAATCATATTTTCCTCCAATAAATGCTCTTTTCAATATTAAGGTGGAAAGTCAACATAAAAAGTGTATTAATTCCTCTCTAAAATGCTTTTAGTAAATAGTTCTCTGTTTAAAAATGAGAAAACGTGGAATATTAATTCTAACTCCAGACTAAATCACTCACCAGTTAAGAGTATCTGTTTCTAAATTATTTTAATCATGTTGAAACTGCAAATAAAAATATGTTCAGTATTTTGAAGAATCACAAGCACTTTGAGATTTATGAAATGGGGGTACTTTGGCCATTTTTCCATTCAGCTGTTGCAGCCATGAGAGTTATTGATGGATTAACGATATGTGTAAGTGGCAGCGATATAAGTAGGTGGAAAGTTTCAGAAGTCTGGAATGTGTAAGTTTTATGTCAAGTGACTTTGAAATGGAGAACTCTTGCAGTTCACTTACAGCAACATGAAATAGCTATTCACTTGGTTCCAATTTTAGCCTCTCTTAATTGGTTCACTGAAAAACAATAATACACCAAAATTCTATTGGAGCAATTTTTCTATAGCAACAAGGCTTGCTTTTATTACCTATGCATTTTGGTTTAGTTTTTAACAGAGTCAGGTAATTCCCAAAGAGGTTTGTATGTTTCCATTGCATTTTTTAGAGTAATGAGTTTTCAACTTATAAATGAAAAATAGAATAGAAGGTTAATTTCTCAATGGAAGAAGTTACAGGAACCAATAGACCACCTTTGCACTGCATTCCAGCAGACAACAATTTGCCACATTTGTTTGATGGAATCCAAGTGATTACTTCCAACAGTAATTAATTAGCGAGGGATGCAATTTCAGTATGTTCTGAAATGTGAACTGCTATTTAAATATTTCACTCATTTTACATCCAATCTTCAAAATCATGGCAGCACCATTAAGAAGGGAGAGGGGCTGGAGATTGAGTTAATAACCAATGATCTATTATTTAAACAATCATGCGTATGCAATGGAAATTCCATTAAAAACAGCAACAACAACAAACCTAAGTGATGAGGTTTGGAGAACTTACAGGTTGGTGAACACATTCAACTGCTGGCAGGATGTCTCATTGCTACTCCATGGGGACAGAAGCTCTTGTGCTCAGAACCTTTCCAGATCTCACTCTCGTACTTCTTTATCTGGCTGTTCATTTATATCCTTTATAATAAACTGTTGATAGTAAGTAAAGTGTTTTCCTGAGTTCTTTGATCTGGTCTGGCAAAGTATTCAATGTGAAGGGGAGTTTGTGAGAATCCCTCACCTTGTAGCCAAGTTGGACAGACATGTA
>NW_012149352.1:499881-501540 GCF_000956105.1 Propithecus coquereli
TTGTTGCTCTTCATCTTTTGGAAGCCAGAATGTAAGAAGCTCAACTAAGAGCCTGGTGTAAGGCCTGTGGAATATCAACTCTTTTATCAAAACGGTTTTGAAAGACTAACTTTCTTCAATGTCTCCTGAAGAAAACAATAACTGATTCTTCATGGTGATGGTTGTTTTAATTCACTTCACTATTCTTGTTCTCTAGTTTTACGTGACACCTATATAACATCCAGGTAGCACAAATAGATAAGAGTATGGAGAATATGCAACAAGTTAACATGGTTTATTTCGCTGGAAGAAAATGATATTTAAAGCAAAAATGCAGAATTTTTTGTTTTCTTCCTCAAAAAAAATTTTCAACAATTTATTTTATTGTATTTATTTTTTATTTCTGCATATTACAAGAATACACATGTTTAGGTTACATATATTGCCTTTGCCCCACCCGAGTCAGAGCTTCAAGGGTGCTCATCCACCAGACAGTGCACACTGCACCCATTAGGTGTGAATATATCCATCCCCTCCTACCCCCTCCCACCTGCCCTACACCCGATGAATGTTACTACTATATGTGCACGTAAGTGTTGGTCTGTTAAGTCAGTTAATACCAATTCGATGGTGAGTACATGTGGTGCTTGTTTTTCCATTCTTGTGATATTTCACTGAGTAGAATGGGCTCTAGCCTTACCCAGGATAATACAAGACGTGCTGGATCACCATTGTTTTTTGTGGCTGAGTAGAACTCCATGGTATACATATATCACATTTTGTTAATCCACTCATTTATTGATGGGCACCTGGGTTGTTTCCACATCTTTGCAGTTGTGAATTGTGCCACTATAAACATTCGAGTGCAGATATCTTTTTTATAGAGTGTCTTTTTTTCCTTTGGGTAGATGCCTAGTAATAGGATTGCTGGATCAAGTAATAGTTCTACTTGTAGCTCTTTAAGGTATCTCCATATTACTTTCCACAGAGGTTGTACTAGTTTACAGTGCCATTAGCAGTGTATGAGTGTTTCTATCTCTCTGCATATATGCTAACATTTATTGTTTTGGTACTTTCTGATAAAAGCCATTCTCACTGGAGTTTCTAATCATCAGAGAAACGCAAATCAAAACCACAATGTGATATCACTTAACTCCAGTGATCCTCGTATTATTATTGTAATTGTTTTGGGGCACCACAAACCAAGCCCATAGAAGACAGTGAACTTAATTGATAAATGTGTGTGTTCTTACTGCTCTACCAGTCAGCCCTTTCCCCATATTTCTCTCTCTACTCAGAAAACTCCCTATTCCCTGAGACACAAAAATATTGGAAGTAAGATTATTAACAACCCTGCAATGACCTCTTGGTGTTTAAGCGAAAGGAAGAGTTTCATGTCTTTCAGTTTAAATGAAAAAATCCCATATGATTAAGCTTAGTGAGGAAGGCATGTAGAAAGCCCAGATAAGTGAAAAGCTAGGCCTTTTGTGTCAAACATTTAGCCAAATTGCTAATGCCAAGGAGAAATTCTTGAAGGAAATTAAAAGTGCTACTCCAGTGAAAACATGGATGAGAAAGTGAAACAGCCTTATTGTTGATATGGAGAAAGTTTTTGTGGTCTGGAGAGAAAATTAAACCAGCCAAAACATTCCCTTAAAACAAAGCCTAATCTAGAGTAAG
>NW_012149352.1:503590-503924 GCF_000956105.1 Propithecus coquereli
ACTGCTGATGAACATAACTTTTATATGCACTAGGAAACCAAAAATTTCTGTTGACTTCCTTAATTCTGGTATTTTCTTTATTGCAGCGGTCCAAAACTAAAACTGCAATATCTCTGAGGTACACTTGTATATAAAAATTGCAAAACATTAAAATTTAATGTTCAGACATTAATTCATTGTATCTGATGATACAATTTTGCATAAACTACCTTGCCTTTCCAAAGCTAAACCATGAAAAGAAATCTTATCTGGACCAATTCAAAGGATAATATTTTGACTGTGATAATGTTAATGCAGAAAATATCTATGAGCATTAATATGTATAAAATGACAT
>NW_012149352.1:509224-510895 GCF_000956105.1 Propithecus coquereli
CTCAAACTCCTGGGCTCAAATGATCCTTCTACCTCAGCCTTCTGAGTAGCTGGGACTACAGGTACATACCACCACACCTGGATAATATTTCTACTTTTTGTAGAGATGGGAATTCACTATGTTGCTCAGGCTTGTCTGAACTCCTGACCTCAAGTGATTCTCCTGTCTTGACCTCCTAAAGTGCCAGGATTATAGGCATGATTCACCATGCCCGGCCCTTGAAATATATTTTTGATAATATTTAGTTACCTCTGAAACCTCAGAGAAATTGTTTAAACTCTTTGAACCTTAGTTTCTCTAACTGTAAAATGGAGGCAGTTACACTTGCGATTGTAATTCCTTTCTCAACGGATCCACATCAGTCAGTTTGGGCTAGGCTTCATTGTGATAAAATAAAATAATAAATAAAATGAAATATCCTTAACCTGTCTATTCTGTCCATGGTTTATGTTCCACTCATGTAAAATTTTATGTGGGTTGCTGGACCTCCTCCATCTTTTAGCTATACCATCTGGAACATGTGTTACCCAAGGTCACTGTATTAGCGAATGACAGAGATACAAAGGAGGTATACAGTTCTTAATTGCCTCATCCTGGAAATGACACACATCATTATTTCTCACTTCTCATTTGAAAGTAGTTATCACATAGCTCCAATAAATTGTAATGGAACCTGGAAATGTGAGGCTTTCATAATAATTAACATTGTTAATTAATAATAATTAACATTTATTGAACTTTCACCATGTGCAAGATTACATAAGAGCGTTATAGCCATTATTCCATATAATCTACTCAGCAGTCCTCTCTAGAAAGCATTATCATGCTTCCATTTTAGAAATGAAGAACCAGGTTTAATTACTGTATGTTTTTGCCCAACGTCACACAGTTAGTAAGTGTTAAATGTGCTAGTGAGATTAGATCTATCTGATTCCAAAACTTTCCTCCTAAACCACTGTACTATATAGTACAGGGACGTCTGAGACAAATTTAATTCTCATGATGCCAAATACAGTGCTGTTGTTCTTGTTGCTTTAACTTCTCCCATCAGTCTTTGACCATGACCTAGGTCTTAAATCCAACTTCACTGGATCTAAGTTCAACAAACTGTCATGGAGCTTCAACAAACTGTCATGGAGCTTAGAAGTGAGTGATTTCTTGTAGAAAACTGTTGGTGGTTCTACCAGTAAACCCATCCCTGCTGTCATTGACACATTAGCCTACTTGTCCCCAAACTCATCAGCCCAAAGCAGATCTTGGCAAGTGCAGTTCTATTCCCATTGTGGTAAGTGGATCATATCAAGCCTTGTATGCTATAGTGGTGATTATTTGGAAGACAGGAACCATAGTGACATATGGCAAGTTGAAGTCAAAGGAAAGGCAGAAAAGAGGACAAAAGGTGAAAGAGGTTATGTTACAATCAAATTATTACCTGTCACCAAACTTTTTCTTTGTCATTAGGTTGATTGTCCGTAAACTGTTGTTTTTCAGCATAACTTTTAGCACATCGAGAAAATGATTGAGTCTTCACAGAAGAGATAGTTATTCTTTACCTACTCCTTTGCTACTTGATTTGATAGACTCTGAACTTGTCTGAATAATTTAAACAATTATAAGAAGCTGTAACCGTTTTTTCTCTGAGGAGTATTTTCAAAGTCTAGCAACTTTAAA
>NW_012149352.1:510945-512003 GCF_000956105.1 Propithecus coquereli
CTATCAAAGTCTAATACGCATGAAAAGTGTTCTAAACTACATTAGAGAGAAGCAATTTAAAATCACAATCACTACCTACCAACTAGAATGGCTATAATCTAAGAGAGACAATACTAAGATTTGGCCAGAAGGTAGAAAAACCGCATCCTTCATACTTTGCTAACTGGAATGTAAAATAGTACAAGTACCTTGGAAAACCATTTGGCAATTTCTTAAACACAGTAGTTAACATTTCCATAAGACCTATCTGTTCCACTCCTGACATTCTACTCAATGGAAAGAAAATCTATGTTCCCCCAAAGCCATGTACACAAATGCTCATAGAGCATTATTGACAATAGCCAAAATTTGAAAACATTCCAAATTCTCACCAACTGGTAAATGGATAGACAAATTGTAATATCCATATGAAGCAATATTACTATTCAATAAAAAGGAATGAATTACTGATAGGTACTCTAATGTGGAAGAAACTTAAAATGTTATACAAAGAGAAGGAAGATAGATACAAGAGACTACATATTGTATAATTGCATTTATATGAAATGCTCAGAAAATGCAAATCTAGAAAAACAGCAGATCAGACATTGCATAGTATTGGTAGTAAGAGTAAGGATTAGACATAAACAGGCACAAGAGATTTTGGGGTTTATGGAAATGTTCTAAATTGTGATGATTGTTACATAACTATACATTTGCTAAAATAATACAATTGGACAATTACAATGGGGATATTTTATAGTACATATTATGCTTTGATAAAGCTGTTAAAATGTGAGTAATTGCAGAGAAGAGACAGTTTTGAGAGTGGTGGATGAGAGATTTGACACAGAAGATTAGTTAGAAATACATTGCAGAATTGTAGATAAAAGAAGATTAAATGAAAGAGCTATGCATACACCAATGCACAGAGTTATTATAGAAACGAAATGACCCAAGAGATCTTTGTCTTCCCACACTACTGGATTTTAAATTAAAACTCAGTAAAAGTAAATGAGTTTTCTATTTTCAAACGGCTAGTTGTTGGAAGAAGCAAAACCAGATACTAGGTCTGTTGA
>NW_012149352.1:515594-516959 GCF_000956105.1 Propithecus coquereli
AAGAATATTACTACTGTGTGAGCACCTTAGTGTTGATCAGTCAGTGCCAGTTTGATGCACTCGAATGTTTATGGCAGCACAATTTTTTAATATGGATACTTTTTTATTTCAGAGCATTATGGGGGTACAGATATTTCTGGTCACATGGATCACTTTTGTAATGCTCGAGTCAGGGTTAAAAGTGGGCCTGTCATCCAGATAGTGTTCACTGTACCTGCTAGATAGGTTTTCACCCACCCCTCTGTCTCCCTCCTCCTGCTTGATTTCCTTTGAGATTTACTTCCCTCTATGCACATGTGCATCCATCAGCTAGTTCCAACTTAAGAGTGAGTGCATGCGGTGTTTGTTTTTCTATTCTTTAGATACTTCACGTAGGATAATGGTCTCCAGTTCTATCCAAATTGTTACAAAAGGCATTAAGTCATCTTTCTTCATGGCTGAGTAGTATTAAATTTAAAAGCTTCTGCACAGCCAAGAAAATAATTAACAGAGCAAATGGACAACCTATAGAATGGGAAAAAATATTCCCAAGCTATACTTACAATAAAGGATTAATAACCAGAATCTACAAATAACTCAAGCAAATCAGCAACAACAAAAAAAAATCAAACAACCCTATTAAATAGTGGACAAAAGACATGAACAACAGCTTCTCAAAAGAAGATAAACAAATGGCCAATAAACATATGAAAAAATTCTCAACATCACTAATAGGGAAATGCAAATAAAAACCACAATGAGATATCACCTTACCTCTATCAGAATGGCCATTATTAAAAATTCCAAAAACAATAGATGCTGGCGTGGATGCAGAGAAAAAGGAACGCTTATACCCTCTTGGTGGGGCTACGGATTAGTACAACCTCTATGGAAAACAGTATGGAGATTCCTCAAAGTATGAAAAGTTGACCTACCATTTAATCCAGCAATCCCACTACTGGGTATTTACCCAAAGGAAAAGAAGTCACTTTATCAAAAAGATATCTGCACTCGAATATTTACTACAGCACAATTTACAATTGCAAAGATGTGAAATCAACCCAAATGCCCATCCATTCATGAGTGGGTCAACAAAATGTGGTACATGGATGGATACCTTTCATAATGCTTAAGTCAGGGCTTTTAGTGTACCCATTACCCAAGTAGTATTCATTGTACTCAATAGGTAGATTTCATCCTACCCCTCCTTCCTCCTCACCCCTTCTTGATTTCCAATGACCTTTACATCTCTTTGTTCCTGTGTGTGCCCATCAATTAGCTCCAAATTATTAGAGAGTACATGTGGTGTTTGTTTTTCTGTTCTTGAGATAACTTCACTTAGGATAATGATCTCTAGTTCCATTCAAGTTACTGCAAAAGACATTA
>NW_012149352.1:518469-545143 GCF_000956105.1 Propithecus coquereli
AGTAACAAAAGCAGCATGGTACTGGTATAAAAGTAGAGGCATAGACCAATGGAACAGAATAGAGAACCCAGATATAAAACCATTTACCTGCAACCACTGATCTTCTACAAAGCAGACAACAACATACACTGGAGAAAGGAAGCCATATTTAATAAATGTTGCTGGGAAAACTGGATAGCCACATGCCAAAGAATGAAACGGGACCTCTGTCACTCGCTATATACAAAAACTAATTCAAAATGGATAAAAGACTAAAATGTAAAGCATAAAACCACAAAACTTGTAGAAGAAAATGTAGGAAAAACTCTTCTAGACATCAGCGTAGGCAAAGAACTTATGACTAAGACCCCAGAGACAAATGAAGCAACAACAAAAATAAAGGAATGGGATTTGATTAAGTTAAAAAGCTTCTATACAGCAAAGGAAATAATCAACAGAGTAAATAGAAAACTCACAGAATGGGAGAAAATATTCACAAGCTATACATCTGAAAAAGGCCTAATATCCGGAATCTATAATGTTCAGCTTTTAATGAAAAGCTGGGTCCTTAACAAAAGCATTTCAACAACACAATTGAAAAGCAAAGTGACATGATAATAGTCATTATTCTGTTGGTATGTGATAGGACTTTATATACATACAACTAGATACTATTTTCATTTCTTGATTAAAATTAGAGTAAAAATATTTTTTACCATTTTAATCTTTCTAAATGAGTCCTGGATTTGTTTTGCTTTTTCTTTTAGTATATAACAACTCATACTGAACCACTAAAATGATATCTACTGTCAGAAATTACCAAACAATAACATGTGCTTTCACAATGATATTTAATGAAACATGCTATTGTATCGATAGCATAATAGAGAAAGCATATAAGCATATTGGCTGTTATATTAAATGATCTACAATTTGGAAAGGTAAGCTCTAAATGACTAAAATATTTATTGCTATTATTTAATTCCAACTCATTTTTCCAAGCATTCAAAGCACACGGCCCTTTATGTAAACAGCAAGAAGACAGCAAAACAATATCAATTTACGTAGCAGCTGGCACATTAGTTAATTTTATGATCAGGTTGAGAGCAAGTATTCAATCAAATTCCACTAAATGACAATTCCTCTTACTGGAATTCTGATTCTTACCTATCCTGAGAATCAAATGACCCAATCTTGGGAATTAGTGGTGTCCTGAGTAATTATATTAACATGTTTATGTTCCGCAATAAAAACATTGAAAAAAAAGAATGCTTTTGTAAAACTTGAATATTATATTAAATTTGATTGAATAACAGAACCAACTCCTGAATTGTTGTTTCCACACTTACAATTCATTTTAAACATTTTAAATTATTGAAGATATTTACAGTTAGATGAACATATGTTTCTTATTGTCTATCATTGATTTTGTTTTTCTTTCTTTCTACTTTTTGTGAAAGAAATATATTTCTTTCCCTAGGCTCCAGTCACAAATTAACATTTGAATCTAAATTACGGGATGTGCCTTTTCTTTTCCTGTACAACTTTTGTCACAGATATGCTGTTTTTTAAGGTAAAAATCATCTAATTAGACATGGTATGCTGTGGAAAAGCAATGGAGTTAATTGAATTAGTATTAAAATACTCGGTAATAAATCACTTCTTGTAGAGCTGTTATTCAGAGCTGAAAATTATTGCCAGAGCTCATTCCTACCTGCATGCTTTCTCAGTACTACTAGCATATTTTAATATATCCTAGGTGTGTCCTAAACACACACAAGTTTACAAAGGAATCATGAGCTCATTTAAGATTGTTGTGAGTCTACATAATTCATAATGTTAGTAAATGTTCCTTACAATGTTATATTGAGATAACTTTAATATAAAATGAGTTAATAAAATATTGAAATGAGGACTCTGGAATAAAATATTACTACAAGTGCTTATTTGAAATCATGAATTTCCCTTGCAACTTGGTGGTTGCTAGCTGAACACCAGCTGCTTTTTTCTCTCAGTATCTCTGACTTGTTTCTAGGCTGATTTTACCTTTATATCCCAGAGCTTTCAATGAATTTTCTTTTCATTCACCCTGTTTTCCTGAAAAATCAACACCTATCTCACATTTTGTGATGCTTTATCTTTAATGTGTGAGTTAACCTAGAAAAATCTATTACATAATGTGTACACTCCTCTTTCCATCCATTATTCAGAGGTATATGGAAATAAGATAAGTTATTGACAAATTGAAAAATTGAGAATAGAAAGTGGGCATGAAGATTTTATTTATTTAAAATAAATAACTGTTTCAATTCTCTTGCAGAAAAACTTTGAATTTGGTTGCACAAAACAAGATAACATATTGACATGATTGTACACAAATTGTGATCCCATTTTTCATTTATCCATTCACTTATTCAATTAATAGGTTGACACTGGTGAGACTCAACGCTCAACCCTATCTGAAGATCTGAAACGTCTTTGAACTGTTTTAAAATAGACATGTCTAGACCTCAAAGGTTCTTCATAAGTAGGCCTATGGTGGAATCCAGACAAACCGTATTATTAAGGCTACATAGGAGGTAAGATTCTGGTATGTACCAGATTTAAGAACCACTGTTCCAAGTGCTCTTCTAAGCATTGCATATGCAAAGACCAATAAGGGACAGTTCCTGTAGAAGCTTCCAGTCTATAGCAGTTACGAACCACTAAGTAAAATTAGAATGATGGCCATCTTTACATGTGGCAGAATTAAACCAGATAATTGATGATAAGAATACATACTATGGTTGAGGAAATTTCTCCCAGAACAAACTTTATTTTAAAATTTCTTTTTCTTTTCACATTAAATCGACATTTATTAAGAGCCTAATATATGCCCGATACTTTCACATGTTTGTCACATTGAATTCTTATGACCGCCTTGAAAAAGGTATCATTATCAATGCATTTGAACCAATGAAAAACCGAGGCACAGATAGATTAAGTGGCTTATTCAAAGCTCTTCAGACAATACATTCGGAAGGAAGGATTTGAATTCAGCCTTGTTTGATTTCAAGTCCAGATCTTTCCCCACTGTACTACACTACAAAAGGGTGAAAGGGACCTCTGCCACACACACAACACCAAATCCTGAGCGGCTGCCTCCTGGACTCCTGTCAGGCTGTACCAGAGAGGTGAAGCCAGCCAGGAGGGAGGGGGGTGAGGAAGAAGTCCCCTTCCATGAGAAGAGTGAAGGGCTCTCTCCAGGGAATAGAAAGAAGTATAAGGAGGTGAGAGCTGGAATCCAACCCAGGGATCTCACCGATTGCTCCTTCTCAGTGCAAGGGTGTGCTGATTATGAAATAAAAATCCAATATAAGCACAATTAAAGTCTTCCTTAAGATCCTTTATTGAATAATAATTCTAATAGTGTACAATTTCATGATGTATCATTAAAATACATTCATTTTATTGTATACACAAGAATATTGGTACTGATTGGAAATGATAGTGAGAGAAGTGATGTTTTCTCAATGAAAGTCACAGACCGTAAATTTAGAATCAATATTCAAAACCATATTTTTAAAATGAATTAGACTACAGCATATGGGTGGCAGGCTCAAGTTTTATTCATCATTTTTTTGCAAGAACAAAACAAAGAGACACAAAGTAAACATCCAATCAATTTTTGTTGAATTAATGACTGAATGAATAATACATTATCTCTAAAATGATGATCGGTTATTGCTTCACTTTGACTAAATTAATTTTGCTATTCTTTCAGTGACAGTCAAGGAAACCTCTTAAGTATTATAAAAACAGTTTTCTGGATAACTGCTCCAAAATATGACAGCCATAATGGCTAACAGAAATAATTTTCTCACATGCTGAGCAAACTCCCTCACCTCTTTAACAATCTGTGCAAAGTCAAATGCTATTGCTGCCAAAATAAAATTTTAAATTCTGCAAATCTTGGATCCTTCTTCCAAGAACATATCTAGAACAAGATTCATGAAACCAAGCAAAATGCTGCCAAGGCAATCACAGTATTGCCTTCCAATTCCTGCTTGTTTTAGAAGGTAAATAAAATTGGGAACCAAATTCTATGAAGAATTAACTGTGGAATTAAGTGATAACAACAAAGATAATAGAGAATTTGAGCCAATTTGGAGAATTAACTAAATAATTTAGACTACAGTAATATGACAACAATTGAGAGGATTTCTAATACTCATGGTATTAGCTTTTGCCCTGAAGTCAGCACATGAGTAAACAATGAAAGGTCTGAAACTCTAATTATCAGTGTTCAGATAGAAACGAGGTGAAAGATTTGATATATCAGAATCAACTCTTGAAAATAAAAATAGCTCACACTTATCTAATGCTGTTTGTACAATGTTGCTATGATCTGAGCCCTCTTCTCAGAACTTTATGATATTGATTCCTTAATCCCCTCAACAACCCTGTGAGGCAGGTACAACTAGTAAATTTTTTCTTCTTAATGTTTTTATGGATGAGAAACAGGCAGAGCGGTAATTGTCAGAGTCAGGATCTGAACCCAATCTTTCTGGTTCCAGCATCTATGCTCTGACCCACTGTGCTAAAAAAAAAAACCTCACCAATTTTTAAAACATCCTATTTTGAAGAATATGTTTCCTAGATATTCTTTCAGTAGTCTGTTCAGAAATGATAAATTAAATATTTCATGCTTTATTTAGTTTCCAGAAAATATTGTCATATCTTCAAACTCCTCTTCCTTCTATCATGACACTGTTTCTTCATTACTGAAAGCCATCCCTAATCAACGTTCATTTTCCCTCCAGAATACAGTAACTTTACTAGACCTACTTTTAATAAGGACCTACTTAAAACAGAAATATTTGAGGTACAAATGTGTACCACAGGCTCACAAATAAATTGCTATGAATCCATGACTCTGTAAAACACTTAACAGTTTCAACAATATTTTTGGCATTGTGTTACTGGTGAGAATTTTTTTCAACTATGCTGTAAGTATATTTGGAATATATCCCTGTGTTATGGTGTGTCAGCTAAGAGAGAGAAGTGCTAAATTAAAGCAGAATTTTAATGGATCAGGTCGTGACTTCTGAAAAAAAAAAAAACTGAATTTGATAGAAGACTTACCTCCACTTGTCTTACTATCTTTGCTCCCTTTGAATAGCAGAATTTCAATTGCGTCTAGATACTCTTGTCATAAAAACCAGTGAGAATCTTTATACTCTTCTCAAGCCTTCTCAGATTGCCTGCTTGACCTAGTGAGCTGAATAATCTCTTCCTTTTTCTCCTTGGATTAACCAAGAGGTAAAAAACCTGTGGCTTTATGAGTTTGGCATGATGTCTTAAAATTTGAACTTTGATAATTCTAGGCTTTATTCCAACCCCAGCCTTAGATGTCTCACACAGGTAAGATGTGCCTACTGATTCAGAGGAATTCTTTTTCCTTTCTACTATCAAGACTGCCATTTTGAAAATGTGGCATAACTCTGGCATCTCCCAACTGTAGTCAATAATAACCTTCACCTGCAGGCTCAGTCTAGCCAAATTTCTCAGCACTTGTGAACTTCCGATCATCAGCGGCTCTGACATACGAATCCTGCCTTATATCTCTTCTTTGGGCTGGATTTATACATTGAGGCTTTAGTTTCTGGGTTGAATGCCCTATGGCCCCTCTGGGATGGTACTCGTTCCTTGCCCTTCGGACTGCTTGTCTTAACCATTACAAGTTATATGGCCTTTGCCACCTTGATTTCCTGTTTTCAATACTTCTAGTCTCTCTCTCTTTTTTTTTTTTTTGAGACAGAGTCTCACTGTGTTACCCAGGCTAGAGTGCCGTGGCATCATCCTAGCTCACAGCAACCTCAAACTCCTGGGCTCAAGCAATCCTTCTGCCTCAGCCTCCCAAGTAGCTGGGACTACAGGCATGAGCCACCGTGCCTGGCTAATTTTTTCTATATATTTTTTAGTTGTCCGATTAATTTCTTTCTATTTTTAGTAGAGACAGGTTCTCACTCTTGCTCAGGCTGGTTTCGAACTCCTGAGCTCAAACGATCCGCCCGCCTCAGCCTCCCAGAGAGCTAGGATTACAGGCGTGAGCCACTGCACCCGGCCGCTTCTAGTCTGTTGAATCTGTGTGTGATTGGTTTGAGCTTCCAGAATAATGAACAAAAATGCCTTCACTCTGATGTTTCTAGCCATGTCTCTTACCCACATAATCTGTGGCCACTGAAGGTTAAGGCAAACCTTAAGTAAATAAAGAGCCTGACTCCATACTTGATGTTTGATTGCTGACAGCTTTCAAGATCCATCACTGCCCTTTCCCTTCTACCCTATATCGGCAAGCTCATAAAAAAACCCACCTTCTGTCTTCTGTGATGCTGGTGGGAAGATCAAGTCTCACAAACCCCAGCTGATGTGTGGGAGCCCTCACCCCAGCTTCGTATTCTAACCACCCTAGAACCCCAAGTCAATCTCCTTTCCCTGCTCTCTCAAGCCATTATCAGATCAGCTTGGGAGCCTGCCCTGCTCTTCCAAGAAAGCCTCATTATGCAAGTAATAAACTTCTCTGACCCTCTTGGTGTGTATATGGCATCATTAGGATTGGCATCTGAAGTTTTGGATGAGGGTTCATTCTGATTTTTTGGATTGATCAAAAATATCCTTCATTCTTCTTATGTTCTTTCTTATTCTTTTAATTCTCTATACAGCAGGTCGTTGAATAACATCATTGGGTTCAAAGTCATTGCATTATAAAGGTGTTGAGAAAAAAAAAATTGATTCCTAACCAGAACTACTGTCTGCTTGGAGTTTGCAAGTTGTCCGCATGCCTGCATGGGTTTTCTCCAGTGCTCCGGTTTCCTCCTAGATCTCAAAGATTTGCACGTTAGGTTAATCAGCAGGTCTAAATGATCCCAGTCTGAGTGTGTGTGTGTGTGTGTGTGTGTGTGTGTGTGTGTGTGTTTGTGTGCGCACACTCGCACGTACGAGCCCTGTCACAGAATGGCATCCAGCCCAGGGTGCATTACCCCCTTGTTGAGAACTGCTGGGAGAGGATCCAGCCACCTGTGACTCTGAACTGGAATAAACTGGTTGGAAAATAAATAAATGAATAAGTACAAATTATGGTAAAATGAAAATTCACAGTGTGTGATAATCATACACGTGCATTACAATAACGATGTGGTACAGAAGCACTCGGCAAGCCCACTACGCTTGTTATTGCTGTGTTTTAAACTGTGTGGTGGTAGGAGGTGCACCTTATGACTTTCTTTTTGTAAACATTTATTCCTTGTTTCAACCCATTGCCATTACAACCACTGTCCCTCACTGATTCTCCAAAAATCGGATAGATAAATATCTTGTTTTTATTAATCTTTCTTAAATGTGTGTATATCTCATATCTATTTCAATGCTTAATATTAGAAGGGTTATGGCCTTTATTTAGAAGTTTGGTGATGTTTTTGTGAACATAACTGTGCTGTAGGAAGTTAATTCTGGTTTATATCAATTAGCCTATGGTAAAATTGGTTTTGTTTTATATATATGTCGTTTCACTTACAGTTGCAGTTTCTGAGAACCTATCCACGACATTAAGTGAGGACTTACTCTATTTCCCTGCCCTGATTCACTTTGATACTGACCTCATTTCTGAGTCCTTTCAACTACTTCTTCTGAAATATAGGGGGCAGATCTATCTATTTCCTTACCCTTTCCATGATTTTTTTCACTACCTCCTGTGTTCTCTTAATCCCAGATTTTCCTGAGAATATTTCTTCCCCTACGGCACTCACCGATGGACAGTGTTCGTTTTGCCAAACCCATCATCAATAATTTCACCTGATGTTCAGAATTCCTATCATGGATCATGCTAAAGCGTTCTGAGCCTGGATTTTTGTTTCATTTTTTATCCCCTAGATGCCATAAATCTGGGGGACATCAATAATTATAAGCAAGATCCATCCAACTAACCACTTCCCAGTCCCTGGGCTTCCCCCATCTATTGGCTTTCATCTGTGCTTTACTTTATTCTCTTCTTCCTGTATCACTCCTTGGATCTTATTTTCAGGCATAACTAAATCATAACAGAAAAGTTAACATCTTCCTATACCCATTGTAGTCTACTCACTCTACATGCTTTCCCAAAACAAAGACACACAATTGTGTAGTGTTTTGCAAATCACGCTCATGTGTATTGCTTAAGCCACCCTCACACACCCACTTCAGACTCTACTGCATCCATTCACCTGACTGTGCCTCAACCACTATATACTGACCATGTTCCAATTTAACCTCCACTTAATCCTGTACTATCTCTTTGAATTGGTCACTGTTAGGTCATCTCTCAGTCACTTAGCTGCCTTTCTCATTTTCATTATACGTTCAGCCACCACATGAAATTACTTACCAAGTCCTAAACATTCAAACCAAATATATATGAAATAAAGACATGTTTTAAATTATGTGTATTTATATTAAATAAATACACATGAATATATATATATATATATATATATATATATTTATATTCCTCTGCCTTCATATCAATCTCTCTGCCCTCCCAAGCATCTGTAAAATCTCCAAACTGGATTATTGCACTAACTTCCCAACTAGTCTTTCTGCTTTCATTTTTGACTCCTTAGATCATGCTGGCACCAGGGTTCCATAAATGCAAATCCAACTGTGACACTTCTAAAATTTTCCAGTCTTTCCACATTTTCTTATGTAATAAAACAGAGTTCTTAAATATGGCTTGGTAGGCATTTTGAGGTTTGGACCTACTGATGCAGGCTTATTTGCTGTGTTCCTGCTCTTTACCTTTTATATTCCAGGAACAATGTATTGTTTTTGTTTTCTCTATACCCCTCCACAATATATCACGTTGCTTTTGCTTATGTTTATCTCTACCTCTGTGATCCTTTCCTGTGCATAGTCCTCCTCCTCACCAATCTTCCTCATTCCCCTGCCACCTGCCTGGAAATCTTCTACCCCTACTCATCCTTCAAGACTCAGATTAGAGGTCACTGTTTCCAATGCCTCTGCTCTGACCCCCTAGGCTGGCTTATGTGTCCCTCTTCTGCATGCATTTCACTTGCTTGATTCTATAGTAGGTTTTGTACTTACCTTTACCCTTAGACTGTGAAGTCCTTTAGAGCAAGGGATATGTCTCATAAATTGTAACTCCAGCACCTAGCAAAGTTCCTGACACATGGTCAATAAACTTTTATTGCATAGGGAGTCTTCAAGCCATAAAATGATTCGCAGGAGAATTAATGGAGAAGTAACAAGGCCCGAGCACTCCTGGAGGAATCAGTGATCTGTGTGATGCTGGTGAGGTCACTTAACCTTTCTGCACCTCTATTCTCTCAGCTGAGAAGAGACCACCTATATCATAAGGTTCTTTCCTGCTCCGTATTTCTATGAAATGTGGACTCTTTTTGCTGCATTTGCAGTTTTGATTATAGAATTGTAACAACTCCTTTGAGATACTTTGCAGACACTACACACAAAGTAAGTACATTGAAGTTAAGCTATTGTGAATCAAGTCATTTACACTGATTATGTTCCCAGAAAATAAATGTAAGTGTAACTCGAATGAATAAACACATTTTATTAGTAGCTTTTAAAAATTCATTGAATAAATATGAATTTATATCAAGATGGATAAATAGATATACAGATATTTTAGTCAACAAAGAATAAAGCCTACTCAAATACCCACAGTTTTTCTTTTTTTCTTTTTGGTGGGGGGAGTATGAATAGTCCAGATAAACTATGCTAAAATATTATTCATTAAGCCCACAAATTTTTGAGAATCTACTGTTAAGATTTTTAATATATGCAGTGAGTAATCCAATCGTCAGTAACAATTATATTAAAATTGTCAATTTAGTTATATTTCGGTGCCACTAAATGCTTACTTCCTCAGTATCAGGATAACTTTCTTACTCATCTTTATATGTTCCTGGGAGAATGTAAGTTCTGGAAACTCACTAATAGGGTTAAGGTTCTGGCCCTGCCACGTGAGACTGTGCGGCCCATGGCAAGATATTTAACTTTCCTGTGGCACATACCATCTTCCTTAAAATGGAGCTAAATATATGAGTACCTACACATAGATTGGGTCAAGTATATCAAATCAGTTAATACATGCAACATGAAAATAAAAATGTGTAGAATTTAGTAAATTACAATAGCACGTAAAGCTAAGTGTGTTAAAAAATATTACTCTAGTAGATGCTCCCTAAATATTTGTTGGCTTAACATAAAATTGACAAGGTCAATAGATTATAAGAATATAGTAGTTAAGCCATATATGCAAAAATTCTAATGAAAGGTTAAAAAATGTCTTAATCGATCAGTGAATTGTAGAGGTTTAAAGCTGGGAAATACTACTGACATTTTAATTTTTCTAAAGATGCATTAGTATTCTTTCAAAAAACATTCATTAAATATGAAATATATGATAGATATTGTGTTAGGTGCTGAAAATAGTATAAACAATAGTATGATTCATGCCCTTATAGTGCTTACAGTTGGGAAGACACGCATTGAATGACTATTTGCATTTATGGAATATAAGATGAGAAAGTTTGATGCCCTATGGAAGCACATAAAAATAGATCCAGTATGGAAGATAAGAAGAACATTGTGGAGGAGGTAATCCCTTTGTATAACCACTGGAGCTTATGCATCCTTCTGAGTTATGATTAAATGGGTTCCTACAGAATGTCGTTTGGGGGATTACTCCCACCACTGTATGAGAAAGTTACTAAGGATAGCTAACGCAACATGTTATACAATGATAACAACCTAAATATTTACATCAAACTTTAAAACTATGTTCTCATACACATTGTCTCATTTAAATTTCATAGTTACTAGTTACCTGCATATGAGTTTCCTCATTTTACAAAAACGGAAAGTAAAGCTGATTGGCCTGTGTAAAGTCACACAGCTAATGTTGCTAGAAATCATGTGACCAAACTGCAGATTCTGAAGACGATGCAGTACAAACTCCCGGTTCCTTGTACTGATGAGGGCACATCCTGCACAGTGCATAAATAATGATGCATACATAATTGATGCCTAGCAAACATCGGTCCTGATTTAGGTGTTTAGTATAAAGCAGTGAACAATACAAGCAACAGGCTTATTATCTTCATGGGCTTATTTTCTAGATGGGAGAGGCAGAAACAAACAAGATGAATGAATCAAATATATAGTACATTCCTGATGACAAGGTCTGAGAAGAAAAATAAAGTAGGAAAGGGGGAATGAAGAGCATCAATGTACAGTTTTAGAAGGGGCAGGGGAAGCCTCACAGGGATTGTAACATTTGAATAAAGACTGTGGGAGAGGAGAGATACAGCCACGCTGAGACCTCAGAGAAGGGCGTTCTAAGTAAAGGCAATTGCAGTACAAAAACCTTGGCCTGGTACAAAATAACCAGTATGTCTAGAGTGGAAAACACAAGGGTGGAAGTAGTAGGAAAAGCAACAAGAGGCTAGAATTTACAGGGCTTTGTAGGCCACTACAAAGAATTTGCCTTTTAGGTTGAGTGAGAAGGGCAGTCACTGCAGGGTTTAGAACAGAGGAAAGTCAATATTTGGTTTATGTTATAAGAGGATCACGAAGTCCTGTGGTCTTCGATTCACGGGCTGCAGAGCTCCACTTCTCCCCACCTCAAGCTTCGCTTCCCCCCCACAACCAGTCCTTGGAAAAATTGTCTTCCATGAAACATCAAACTGGTTCCTGGTGCCAAAAAGTCTGGGGACCGCTGACCTAGTCTGTTGTGTTGGGATGAGACTATTGGCAAAGGCAAACGCAGAAAGACGAGTAAGGAGGTCATTAAAATAATAGATGACAATGGGTGTGTCCAATAAATAGGTGATGGTGAGATAGGATCAAATTCTAAATATATATTTAAGCTTAAGATGACAGGATATAGAATTGATCTGGGATTGGATGTAGGTGTAAAAGGAAGAAAGGCATCAATGAGTAATGCAAGTTTAAAAGGTAACAGGTTCTATATCATGCTCATTTATTTTCCTGCTAGCCCTGTAAGGATGTGCTGCTGTTGTTTTATTGTTTTTATTGTTGTTTATCTGTTTATTAGTTATTTTAAGTGAGTGGTTTGAGGAGGTGGAATCGAAAGAGTAAGATGAGTGAGGGTAATTTGTTGGGAATTGGTGTAAGTTCAAAGAAACTTCAGGAAGGGTATTTGTAGCAAACCTATAATAAAAGTATCATTATAAAATCCAGGGGTCTACTGCTTGTTTTGTTTTTCACCTAGAAAAGTGTTTCTGTTACATATGCAGAAATTAGAGAAAATGGCAGAATTGGATTATATTTTCCAAGGAATTTGGTTGATTGTAATCACATAAACAAAAGTCATCTTTACACAGCAGCCTCTAAGAAATAATAACAGCTTTACTGACTGAAACTCTCCTTTGATATGCTATTTATTTTGAATAGCATTTCTCCTGAAGTAAAAATTAAGTATTGTGTTTACACAAAGGAATGCATGCTTGTTAGTCTGCAATTTTCTCAAACTTGGCAGTCGAGTCATTTTGAGAACAAGGACCTTGATATGAATACTTGCAAAATGTATTTAAGGGGTAGCAAGGGTAGATATTAATGCTGAACAATGACAGGTATGACATAGGTGCTAGACTTCACGCTGAGGGGTCACCGCACATGTTATTTCACAATGACTGCCTCAGTAGATGAGCTAACATAACAAGCCACTGTCGATGCCATAAACGATTGCCAATTTCATTTTATAGAAGTCACATAGAAGAGTTGAACCAGAAAAAGTGATGATGATAGACGAAACTGAATATGTATGACTCATTCAGAGCTGGGCACTAGCACAGATTCAGCATTGGAGAGCCTGGTTCAAACCCCAAGCTTACCATTTATTAGTTACATGACCTTGAGCAAAACCACTCAGTTGATTTCTTCACTTTAAAAAAATGACACAATTAACTTAGACTTATCCTGGAGAATCATGTGAATCAAATGAGATAAGGAATGTGTAAAAATATCTTAAAGCACTGCATAAATATTTGATGTCATTGAATAGATTTTCCCTTTGAAACATTGAAAAGGGGAGAATTTAGCAATTATTTAAATTACTTAAATGATTTAGCAATTACTGAGTACCTTCCTTGGTTTCAGCATTGCCCACATGCTACTCCATTGAATCTAAACAGCACTAAATCTGTCTATCTATCATCTGTCACCTATGTATTTGTCTATCCAACAGCTCTATTGCACATCTTGCCAAATGTCATTGTGTATGTAAGAGTCAAGATCCAGACTTGAATCTGTCTTGCTCCCAAGATATAATTTCTGCCTAATTCCTGTTTACCAAGTCACCCTCTATGCATTTTACATGTAGCCACACTAAGTCAGAAGTAATAGAGATCATATAATGGAATGGCTTTTAAGTATTTGGTTGCTAAGTCCTATTGGGAAGCTTGATATTTGCTAGAAGTAGGGCTTCCCTTGTTAAAACAAGGGTAGGATCTCCAAATTTACTTCTCTGCTTGGTTCTCTTCCACTTCACCCCTTAGGAGAGTGAGTATCTTAGGGTTTGAAGAACACATTAATCTTGCCCACTCCCTCGTTTTTCCACGAGTAAAAAGCAGAGAGTCAAATGATTTACCCAAAAACACAAAATCTTTTAGTGGCAAAACAAAAATGGGGAGCCCAATTCAAGGAATGTTGCTGCCTTATTCTCCCTGTACTCTTCCTACATTATTCCTACAATGTTCATATTTGACGGGCCTCTATGAATAATATTTCTGTTTCCTATCACATTTCTGAGCCAGTTAAGAGATAAATAAAGGAGTTTGCTATAAGAGACAAACATACCAGTCACACAACTGATGGGACTGCTAGAGAGCATAACACACTGGGTGGCAACAAAAGGCTGCTCTCAGGTGACGGGGCTTACCTTGTCATAGGCAGGATCCTCTCCCTCGACGACAGATTCTTTACCAGCAAATTTGCCACTGGGGCAAAAACCGACCAGAGTACAAGTTCCATGGAGGTCAAGTCCTGCAGCTGAAGGGGTAGTAGTTTCGGTTCTGCCTACCCAGTTCCTTCTCCCTAACTCTCCAGGCCACTCATCCTTCCCTGGGAGCAGTGAATGAAGGGACAGGGAGAGTCCAGTGTTACCTTAATATGCGATCTTTGTTAGGAAAGGAAACATCAGGAGAATGGGCTTAGGGACACCACCTAATGAAATAATGGAGCTGAAGAGAACTGCACATGATAACATATAGTTTTATGTTGTTCACACTTCTGGTTTTAAATCTGATTTGTTTACTGTACTGTTAAGCATTATTTTTCTCATTGATATATCCATGTGTTTCAGTACTTGTTAAATTTATAAATTTTATGTATTTCATGGTGACTTCATAATTTGTAGATGAACTTACTTATTTCTTAAATGAATGTTGTTATAATGAGATATTATGTGAGGCAAAAGTAAACCTTAAAATACTATTTTTCTTGATCACCCGGAAAGAGCAGAGTCAGTGATTGTCAGATCTTCAAAACAAGAGACATCCAAAGGACAGGGAGGAAATTGGAATCTCAGAATCAGTGAGACCATGCAGGACTTTTTTTTTTTTACCTATATTCTTGTGTTCTTTTTTTTTTTTATTTCAGCATATTATGGGGGTACAGATGTTTAGGTTACGTATGTTGCCCTTGCCCTCCCCGCCCCCCCAAGTCCGAGTTTCAAATATGTCCATCCTTTGGGTGGTGCGCATTGCACTCTTTGTGTATGCATATACCCGTCCCCTCCCCCCCGCCCAACGTATAGCACCTCTTGTATACTCCTGGATAGAACTGGAACATATTATACTAAGTGAGATATCCCAAGAATGGAAAGACAAGCACCACATGTACTCACCATCAAATTGGTATTAACTGACCAACACATAAGTGCACATATAAGAATAACATGCAGGACTTCTGAGATTCAAATAAACAGCCTGTGGAAAGATAGGAATTGATAAAAGAACACTTGGATGTAGCAAGGAATTAGAAACACCCACCGTCCAGGTAATATTAATATTAAATAACTGTTGAAGATGCTCAGTATGATTTCATTATATCTGAATGTATGATTACAAGAGGATTACTAGATCCTTACTAGATCCTTACTAGCATTAAGTAAATGCTCAGTTTAATTCAAAAAACAGGTTTAATGTCTGGGAGCATCAATTTAAAAGCATTCATTGAAAAGTCAAGACATTGTAGTAGTTAAGAAAACCATCTTATTATTAAAATTTTTAGATATGATTTTAATAGTGAGTCATTCAAGCTAAAATTAAAATGGTTTTAATATAAAAATGAATATATATCCTAGCTTCAATCCCCTAAAAAAGAAAATTGTATATTTCTTTTTATTATTCTCCATTTCCTTTTGAATCCTAGATCTAGTTTTTACCTTTGGGATGTAGATCACTTTGGTGAAAGACCTGTCTCTACTCATGTTGCTGATGTCATTAACTTCAACTCATCCTCCAATTCTCAGTTTCAATATCACTTCTGCAAGGAACTCTACCATTATCTTCAAATGAGAATGAATTCCCCTGTTGTGTTTTTTCATGACATTCTAAGATTCTTTCTAAAACAGTGGCTACCAGGTAAGAGAGAGGGGAGGAAATGTGGAGATGTATTTCAAAGAATATAAAGTAGCAAATATGTAGGATGAATAAATTAACAGACGCAGTGTACAACATGAGGACTACAGTTAATAATAGAGTATTATATTCAGCATTTTTGCTAAATGAGTGGACTATAGCTGCTTTTGCCACAGGAGGGAAATGAGTAGCTATATGAGCTGATGGATATATTCATTGTGTTATTATAGTAATAATTTTACTATATATACATATATATGCATTTTATAACATCATGTTGTATATCTTAAATATGAATGATATGATTTATTTGAAAAAAATATTTCTCTCTCTTTTCATACCATCCCTATCCTCCTAATTTTGTACTTGTTAAATTTATAAATGTTATATATTTCTTGGTGGATTCATACTTTGCAGATGAACTTAATCGTTTCTAAAATTAATGTTATTGTGGTGAGATAGTATGTGAGGCAAAAATAAATCTTAACATACTCTTTTTCTCTATCAGTCTGAAAGAGCAGAGTTAGAGTTCCTTTAGTCAATCAAAAATATTTGTTGAGAATTTATTACCAGTCAGGCATTTTTCTAAATTCTTGATAGACAATATTGAATAACATAGACTAGATTCTTGCTCTTATATATTATATATACTAGTGGGGACACTTCAAGCGCTCAGGAATCTTACTTAGAACCTTCTATTTTTTTCCCACTGATTATTACTAAACACTTTTAATAGTCTTTGATATATTGTAGATGCTAATAAATATTTATTGACAAGTCAATATTGTGAGGAATAACAAGTCAAAATTGTGAGGAATAAATAAATAAGTGTATCAGATATTGATAAATGCTATGTAAAGAATTAATATTGTGTGAAGTAATTGATATTCACTGACCTATCCTAGATTAGCTGATTATGTATGACCTCTCTGAGGACTTGACATTGATACTGACATATACATGATAGAAGGAAACCAATTCTATGTACTACTACACAGAAACTACCATTCTCTGAGAAGCCCAAGCAATGGTGAGAGGCCTGGAGATTGAGATACCAGAGAGACACAGAGAGGGAGTGAGAGAGGGAAGAAGAAAGAAGAGGAGAGAAAAGAAAGGAAAGGAAAGGAAGTGAAAGGAGGGGAAGAGAAGAGAAGAGAAGAGAAGAGAAGAGAAGAGAAGAGAAGAGAAGAGAAGAGAAGGGAAGAGAAGAGAGGTGAGGGGAGGCACTAAGGAAAACCATATACCAAGCATGAGGGCAGATGCCATTTGGAAGTGGATCTTCCAGCCATAGCTGTCACTATATGGATCAGAAATGAGCCACCTGAATTCCTGAGCCACAAAATTGAGAACAAAACAAAATGGCTATTTTAATGCATGGCCTAGAGTTGCTCCACAACCACAGATAATTGGAGAATGTGTCTTTCACAGACACTGCAGCATCTACCAAGCTCATTTACTGGCCCATACTAGAGGAGAAAAAAAAAATTGTAGAAAGAATAATTAAAGAATCATTGATCACTGTCTGTATGATATTTGGCATGCTCTCCTTCTGAGCCTCATTGTATTTACATGTAAAATAAAAATGTTGTATAACTCTTAAAGTGTTTAAAAGAATCAAATTAGCTAATATATGTAATATGTTTGATACAGTGCTTGCACACAGTTATAGAAGTAGTAGAATTATTAAACTTACTTTATTCATTATTTTACCCACAGTGTCTAAAGCATCACCTATGATATAGGTTTTCATTAGTACATTTTTACAAATGAAGAAATGAATGCATGAAAAGAACTATCAGGCACCATTCAAGTCATTAGAACTATAAAGAATAACAGGCTCAGTTCTGTGTGCTGCATGCCACGTGCACCTCCTGGGGCCTGAGGACTTGCCCACCTGGTACCTGCTGCCACTGGCAACATCACCACCCACCACCTATGGAGTCACTGTGTACTGTGAATGCTCCCTGGGATCCAAGGAATGGCCTGCCTGGTGCCTTCTGCCACCAATGATGCCAACCCCTATCACCAGCAGAGTCACCCTGCCCAGCATGCATCCTTCCAGAGTCTAAGAACCAACCAATCCAGTGGCTCCTGCCCTGAGCAAAGCCATACCACTACCTTCACAAACACCCTTGGTCTAGGCCATTGGCACACATGCAGACACCACTGACATTGATTATATCCAAAGCAATCACATAGAGACTACACTACTGTCCCCACCCAGAACCAAAGCCAAAGAACCCTATCCAACCAACACTACAGATACAGAATCTACAGGAAAAAGGCTTTTTCTATGAAAGCTATTCCATAGAATTGGAAGAGGTGACTGTTCCATCAGTTGCACGGATATCAAGATAGGGACACAAGAAACATAAAAAAAATCAAAGAAAAATGACACCATCAAAACTACACAATAATTCTCTAGTAACAGACTCTGAACAATAGAAAATCTGTAAAATACCTTAAAAGGAATTCAAAGTAACGATCTTAAGGAAACTTGGCACGATACAAGAGAATACAGATAGATAATTCATCAAAATCAAGAAAATAATTCATAATCTAAAGGAGAAATTTAAGAAAGAAATAGATATTATATGAAAAGAACCAGACAGGAAACTCTGAGCTGAAGAATTCAATGAGTGAAATATAAATAAAATCAAGAGCTTCAATAACTGACTAGACGACTAGATCAAAGAGAAGAAAAAAACATCTGAACTTGAAGACAAGCCTGTTGAAATTTACTTCATTAACCCAGTCAGACAAAAAAAAAAAAAAAAAAAAAAAAAAAAAAAGGAAGGTAGGAAAGAAGGAAGAATGAAAAAGCCTATAGGCATTATGGGACAATACGTACTTGAAAAAATCATCACATTATGATAATTTCAAAGGAGAAAAGATGGAAAAAGTCATAGAAAAACCTAATAATAAAATAACAGCTGAAAACTTCCCAAGTCTTGAAAGACATAAGGACATCCAGATCGAAGAAGATCAAAAAACCACAAATAGATTCAACCCATTAAGGTCCTCTTTGAAGTACATTATAATCACACTGTTAAAGCCCACTGACAAAAAGAGAATCCCCAAAACAGCAAGAACAAAATGTCAAGTGAAATATAAGGAAATCCACATTAGATTAACAGAACATTTTTTTTTAGCAGAAATGTTACAGGCCAGAAGAATATCAGATGACATGTTCAAATTGCTGAAGGAAAAAAATGCAGCCAAGAATACTATACCTAGCAAAGTTATACTTCAGAAATGAAGGACAAATAAAATTTTTCCCAGATAAACAAAAACTGAGGAAATTTATCATCACCAAACTGGCCTTGAAAGAAGCGCTTAAGGTATCCTACTCATGTAAGTGTTAGGACAATAACTACCATCATAAAAAAACACACAATTATAAAAATTGCTGGTAAATCAGATACACATTTCAGAAAGAGGAAGGAAACAAAACTTATCACTACAGAAAATCATTAAACTACAAAACTAAACAAGAGAGGAAGAAGGAACAAAAGATATCAAAAGCAAAATGAAACAATTAATAAAATGACAGGAATAAGTTCTCACCTATCAATACTAATCTAGAATGTAAATGGTTTAGATTTTCAAATTAAAAGGTATAGGCAGGATGAGTGGTTAATAAAACAAAGATATTACAAGCAAATGCAAATCAAAAGTGAGCAGGAGCAATCTTACTAATATCAGAAAAGATAGACTTTAAGTCAATAATTGTAAAGGCAGAAAAAGAAGCTCATTATATAATTACAAAAGAATATATTCAGCAAGAGGATATAACAATTGAAAATATATATACACACAACACCAGAACAACTAGATATATAAAGCATATATTATCAGATCTAAAGGCAAAGATAGACTCCAATACAATGAGTTGGGAACATCAATACCGCACTCTAAGAATTGGTCAAGTCATCTAGACAGAAAATCAACAAACACTGGACTTAAACTGCACTCTAGAGCAAATTGACTTAACATATTACAGATTTATAGAGAATTTCACTCACAGCTGCAGAATGTATATTCTCTTCAGCACATGGAACATTCTCCAGGATAGGCCATGTGTTACGTCACAAAACATGTCTCAATAAATGGAAATTATGAAAACTAAAAAAAAACAAATCTCATAAAAGTAGAGAGTAGAACAGTGGTTACTAGAGGCTGGGGCTGGTAGGCGGAGGTTAGTTAAGGGACATAAAATTACAATCATTAGTAGATAGGAAAGGCAAATTTGGATTTGTAACCATTCATTTACTGCCTAGTGACCTATAGAGGCTGATTATAGTTAACAATATCTTGTTGTATATTTTCAAATAGCTAGAAGAAAGGATTTTGAATGCTTCCAACACATAGAAATTATAAATGTTTGAGTTGATGGATATCCTCAATACATTGATTTAATCATTATACATTTTATACATACATCAAAATATCACACTGTATGCCATAAATACATACAGTTTTTATGTGTCAATTAAAATAATGAAAAAAAGAATAATGGTTACTCTTTTATTGGAGTCTAAACTCATGCCTAATTGTTCATTATGAATATAAGAACTAATGTCATTCCTAATGGAGAAAACAACTTGAAGAAAAAACAAAACGAAACTGACATGCAACATATCCAGGGCCTTCAGATGTTAAGATTGAGCTCAGGCACAGGATGTATGTGGAGAATGACGTGAGTAGTCAGATAAGCTGAACCCAGATCGGGAAGGGTTGAGTATGCCACAACAACATGTTTGACCTTAATGTGTAGGGAATAGAGAGACAGTTGCTAATTTTATTCAGGCTCCTGATACTCTTGTACTTGCATTTTAGGAAGATTATTTTAGATCATTGTGAAGAATAGATTGAAATGCTTGAGATGGAGGCAAAGTCTAGCTAGGAGGCTGCAGGTATTACTAAGGAGAGGAAGGATACTGATCTGAACTTAAGCAGGTATATGGTAACAAAGTGACAAGTGTGGAAAAATTTAATAGAAGTAATTTATAGGCTCTAGTTGACTCATTTTATATGGAAGTTGAAGAAAATAGGGGAGTCAAGGACAACTTGCAAATATTAACTTGTATGGACATGATAGTAATCAGATATTCCCTTCCATAATGGAGCCTAACAAATAAACCCAAATTCTTGGTAACTAATGAAACAAACATTTATTTTTCTTGCTCACATAGCTGTTTATCTTGCAAGCGATTGGCTCAAGTCAGCTGGGCTTGGCTCCGGTCTGTAGCTTGAGCTCAGGTCTCTTTGATGTGTCATTCATTCTTCTTGGACCAGAGGCTATCTGGAGTATGTCGGTCTCTTTGAAAATCCAGGAGTCCAGGACGAAAAGCAGAAATATACAAGGCTTATTATGGCATAGACACACCAATCCACACACTGTCATTTTCACTTAGATGCTATTAGCTAAAATAAGTAACATGGCCAAGTTCAACATTAACAGGTGCAGCAATGCATACTCGGCTCACACCAGAAGGCACTAGATAGTCGACAAAGGACATGGGTATGCAATTCTAAAATGGAAGCAGGTGGAGAAATTGGAAACAATGACAAAACTGACTACCCAATCATGCTAACACATCATGCAGGGATATCCATGAGTAGAACTGAAGTGAGAAACATTAGGTATTTCTACACCAGGTCTCTTTCTTGCCACAAAGCTTCATATTCTCACTTCATGGTACTTTGAAGTCGTCACTTTATGGGGTCTCCCATACTGAGTTAGTTACTTTCTATACCACATTTGATTAATTTTGGGACTACTTCATGTAAAAAATGCTACCATAAAAATACCAAGCCACCCTTCTTTAATATTGACAAAAGATGAACATTGGCAAATATAGATGGATATTAGGAACTCATGGTCTCAAAGCTTGTTTCCTAATGATCTTTTCTTTAGGAAATCAATACCACTTAAGCTTCAAATGCCACTTGATTTTAGGAAATCAATACTTCTGAGGCCCAAATTTGGACTTGCAACCATCTTTTACTGCCTGGAAACATGGCCAGTACAATGAGGAAAGATAAAAACAAGACTTTGCTAATAGTTCAGAAATGATAAAAGATAAATAGCCCAAGAGAGTACCAAGATAAATATAACTCCTCTTCACTTCATAAACATGCAGGGATCTTCTTACTTGGGTTCTCAATCACCCAGCAAAGGCGGTTATATAAGTATACCTGAAAGCCTGTCTAAATCAGTTGAAATTCATAACTAAGAGAAGAAGATCCAGAGGTTCTTTGTTAAACTTTTGCGGTAGACAGTATGATGGCCTCCAAAAATGTTCATGTTCTAATCTCTAGAATGTCTGAATACATTTAGTTTACATGGCAATGGAGAAATAAGGTTGCAGATGGAATTAAGCTTACTAATCAGCTGACTTTAAGATAAAAAAAAATTATGCTTTATTATTCCAATAAGTCTAATGTAATCATATGGTCCTTTACACAGAACAGGGAAGCATAAATAGAGGTCATAGTCAGAGAGTGATTTGAAAATTCTGTGCTGCTGGCTCTGAAGTTAGTGGAAGTGACCACAATATAAGGAATGCAGCTGGTCTTTCAAAGTTGGAAAAGGCAAGGAACACATTATTCCTTAGCACCTTCAGAAAAAATGCAGCCCTGCTGCCACCTTGATGTTAGTCCAGTGAGACCCACGTTGGACATCTAGAACTGCATGATAATACCTCTAGAACTGCATGATAATACATTTGTGTTGTTTTAAGGCACTAAGCTTGTGGTCATTTACTCCAGCTGCAATAGGAAATGAATGTAGCTTCCATATCTTTTGTTGTTATCAAAAATACCAAACCCCCTTTAAGGAGAAAACTCTCCAATAGGGGATTAAAGTTATCCTATAGATAACCAACTCAGAATGCAATAAAATAAATACCATTCTGAAGAAGACACAGACAACAAACTAATATGATTTTTCCCCTTTAAATCACTTAAGCACTTACCAGTCATTCTTCCAGAACCTTCACAAAAATAATTGACACTCTAACACAAAACCAATAATAAAAATGGCATAGATTTATTGTATAGGTCCAGAAATCTGGCTTTCTTTTCTTCTGGTAGGGAGACAGGATTTACTAGGTGAAAATTTTAGTCTTTTTTCACTAAAGTACAAACTTAATTTATCCTATGGGACTCTAAGGTACACATAGGTTTATTTATACACACACACACACACACACATAAAAAGCAGTATATACATTAAAATATAAAATGTTTATAATTAATAATTATTATATAAATATTTTTATTTTATATATACATAAACACATATACACACACACACACGCTTTGCTTTTCTGCACCCATCACAGAACCCAGATCTATGCTTTATGCATAGCAGTAAAACTTGTACTTTACTACCTCAAGAACATCAGAACTCTTACCTCATTCTAATGTCAATGAGCTCGGATTGCCTGGCATTTCATTTCTGCCTCTCTAAAGTCTAACAATGTACCTAGCATGCAATTCTTGCCCCATAATTATTGTTCTACTAATTGATTAATGTTATGCTGTGGAATTGCCCCATAGCACTTCACAATTAATAAACATGTCTGAGACAGACCTTTCGTGGCCCAGACCCTTCTTACAGATATATTTCAGGTGTTATGGGCAAGGATGAGTAATATTAACATATTCACCATGTTAAATTGCTTGGATGATAAAAGACAATAACTAATGAAAGAAAAATATGTGCAGGCAAAATTTTAAGAACAGGATGATTTTCCTTAGACTATATTAAAATGGATTTGCAATGAGAATGTACATTGAACACTTGGTTATTTTTAACTATTTTTCATTTCGATGCATTTCTTGTGCTGTGTTCTAGAAAAACTTTCCACTAATATTTTTTCCTATCCCTAGAACTATAAAATGTAAATTAATTTAATCAATATACTCAGTGTACTAGTTAGTTATAGATATCATCAGGACATTTAAAATGAAAAATACTATAATTAAAAAAGTTAATATACTAGAAGTTGTATTCCAGGAGTGTTATTAAAGGAAATAAAAGCTGTTTAAAATAAACAGACTCTTTGGCAGTTGAATACACATGGGTTTCATCTTATATTACTACTTGGTTTGACTGAATTAAATTTTCCAAGTAAAATAATGACTTGGCTGATATAATGCCCCCCAAGTTCTCATTTGCTATTTCCAGCCCTCGAACATTTCAGGATCTGCAAGACTTGCAGTAATCTGACATCAAAATACTGTATGGCAAAAATCAAGTAAAGGTGGCCTGAGAAACACAGAGCAATTTGACTCAAATCTATAAATGATGTTATTGTTGCTTTAAACATTTGCATAAAATTAATGCAATTAAATTATTTTAGATTACAGGAAACATTTCGGAAATTTTCAGCGGGATGCTGTTACATACTCTGTAAGTCTAGGGCCCACACACAAAGACATAAAAGTAGGACAAAAATATTTCAGAAAGAGAGATACTTTATGCTCATATCCAGTACATGAACAAATGAATCAAGGAATTCAGCAGTAGGGACTCTACTGAGGTTGCAGCTGTCTAACCTCAGTCACTCACAATCACACACAGCAGGATGCAAACAGCTGGGGCTCAAGGAAGAAGGTGCCAGATTTACCCACATAGAGGCCATGATTTAGGGACAAAAGGTTATATGTAGATATGTGTGGTGGCTGAGACCTGGGAATGCAATTAGAAGGTGTGGCACCATGCCAGCTGCAAAAATGGCAGTGAAATGTGAAATGGAACTGATACTGATGCTATCGGAAAGTATTCGTGTTGCTATTCATCAGATTTTCCTTAAAAAATACAGAACATGTTAGTCGAATGGCATTACATTGGGATTCTGTAGGTTTGTGTGTGTATCTTGACTCTTGGCTCTTGGCTGTATCACTCAGTAATTTGGGGAGATATTTTAACTTCTCTGAGAACACTGAAAACTAATTCTCAGAGTTGGGTTTTTCCAAAATCAGTAAAGATTTTTTAATTATAGCAATGACCTAAGAAGTACAGCTGGTTTCCAATGGATATTTTGCTATCAAAAATTGAGTAAACCCGCTGTTCTAGAGGGAGGACAGGAGACAGGCTATTTCTCCTCTGCTTTTTGCTAGTGTCTCAGAGAATGAAGAACTGGGTATCCTTTTGGAGAAGGATACTGTACAGTATTCTTGCTTTCCATCAGTATCTCTCTTTCTAGATTATTTAGTGATTTCCATTAAAAAAAGAAAAAGGAGGGTAGGAAGAATAATTAAAGGAAAGAACTAATATTGGCTCATTGTATCCTTGAAATGTGCATTTCCAGAAAGGAAATTAGTGAAGCAAGACCCAAAAGCCTTCTAGAAGTAGTTAAAGCTGTGGTTTATACTTTTGAAATTTATATTTCTATGTGTTACATAATGAGAAAATGGTTCCATTTTTATTCAGCAGGGCTGCTTTAAATAAATTTATTTTGGATGATGAATACAGGATTATCTTTGCATTTGACATTTCCTGCAGCTGCAAATCTAAAAAACAGATTCTACCCCAAAGGCCATCAGATAGTGAGTAAAGCTGAGGAGGAGTACTATGCTGTACCTCCCAGTCTGCAGGAAAAGTGCTTTTCAGTTGCTAATGTGCCTGTGGATCCTTTGTAGATTCAACCAAAATACAGACTCTGGGGCAGAATCTAGCTCCTGAAAAGCTCCCAAGCCCTTACTGTTGGGGACTGTACTTGGAGTAGCAAGACAGTGAGCTGCAACAAATTATATGGACTCTGTCTTAGGATGAATAAAGTGTAAACAAAAAAGAGAAACACAACCAAAAAATATTACAGGGTAACTAACATAATAAATAAAAAATACTTAGCTTGCTTCAGTAAGAAAAAAGATGAGAAGGTAGGAAGAAAGTAAAGAAAGGAAGGAAGACAGGGAGGGAGGAAAAAAGAGAGGAAATTAAAGGGAAATCACATACAAAAGACTGATAAAAAGTATAGTCTGGAAGAAATAAAAGGAAAGACAATCCAAGGAAAAAGTGTACCATCCTAAGGAATGCTTCATTAAAGAGTAGAACTTGCTAAGATTCTAATTTAGTGTAGTTGAACCTGCCTGGATTTGAAATCCGGTTCAGCCACTAGCTAGCCATGTGACAATGGCCAGTTACTTAATCATTTGGAGCTTCCATTTCCTTGCCTGAATAAAGTAGATAAGAATGGCAACTTCTTTATTTGGTGTTTAGGGGATTTAAAATGAAGATTCCTAGAGACATTTAAGACAGTCACTGGAATAGTCAAGTGGCCACTCCTTCGTGCATAGCTTTCGGTGGTTTCCTATTTCCCTCAGTGCACAAAGCAAAGTCCTTTGAATGGCCTTCAGGCCCTGTGTGACCCAGCCCATCGCTACCTCTCAGAACGTTTCCCCTCTATGCTTACTCTTACTCACTCTGCTGTAGCCACATCATCCCCCTCGCATGTCTCCACTCAAGGCCTGGCTCTTCCTCTGGTGCTTCCCTCTGCCTGGAATGTGCTTCTCCTCTTGCCTGCACAGCTCCACTGCTCATCTTCTCCATTCTTTGCACACATCTGATCTTTTCACTGATGGCCACTTCATCTAAAATCACTATTATTCATATAAACCTAAATTTGCAGTCTTTCCTTCCTGAGCCCCGTGGCTCTCTGCATCTTTAATACCTTTACACAGTAACAACTTCATGTACACTATGTATTTGTTGATCATCTTTCTCCCTTTCACTAGAATGTAAGTTCTATGAAGTTGGGACTCTTGACTATTTGGGCCACTGCTATATGTCTGGCACCTAAAAAGAACCTGAGACTAAATATATATTTGTTGAATAAATGAATTTTATGCAAAAATCAGTGTTAAGATTTAAGATTCAAGATGAGATCAAATTTTGTGACACATTGAGATGCAAACACATGCACCCATACCTACTCAAACACACTGTCATTCATTGGTGACCTAATACATGCCTCTCACTTTACTAGATGCTTTATACATATTATTTTATTTAATTATAACAG
>NW_012149352.1:546538-548076 GCF_000956105.1 Propithecus coquereli
AATATTAATAATAAAAACTACTAGTTTTTGTGCCAGGCCATGCTCTATGTACTTTGTATACAGAATGTTGTCTTTTTTAGTTCTCACAACAAGAGAACAAGATAGTTATCCTCATCCTTATTTTATAGATCAGGCAATTGATAATTGGAGATGTGACATATTTTTCCTAGGACAATAGGAATAATTCTAAGCAGATCTGTTTGTCATCTGAGTGCTTGCTGTGATGCTATGTGGGTGTTCAGAGCATGAATCATTTGAATGAATAAAGCCTTTACCAGCAGTAGCAGCTGGTGGGCATTTTGATCAAGGTCTCATTTCAGGTAGGAATATATTATAATTATCTTCCCTTCAATAGACTACAAATTTCTTGACTGCAAATGTTCTGTGTTATCCAAATGTGTAGTACATACATTCTGTCAAGAAATAGTTATTGAATTAAATAGCTCGAAAGAAGGAAAACTTAAAAGGTTGAGGGTTTGATTAGGCTCCCAACGTCAATTGGTAGATGAGACAGAACTCTGTGCCCTGATTTGTGTTCTGATGCTTTTTTCTTTATCACCTTTTGATGAACTTATAGATAGAGAACTAAAGTAAAAAATATAAAATATATTTGTGTATGGTATGTTTGATAGTTATTAGAGATCAGAAAATGATCTCTTAATTCCCATTCTTTACTATTAATCTGTGATTAACTATTGAACAGGACATTTATACTTTATTCATAAAATACTTACCATTTTTCCATTTCTACTTTTTCTCCTTCTTCAAAGGCCTTTGCCACAACTTGTTAGTCGTGTAAAATATAAAAATGTATTCACATACTTGTAAAAAATTGCCTTTTTATGTTTAGGTCATAAAAGACATTAAATCTTAGATGTGTTTCTAATTTTGAAAAGACACTTTTCCTTAAATATTTGTCTATCTGAATGGATGAAATACATGAGTTTTTTAAGTATTTCAAAGAGGGTTTTGTTCACTTGTCATCACTGCTGCTCATATTGTGAACCAGGCACTCTGATTGCTTTACATTCCTAAAGAGAATTTAATTATGTCAGAGACACCATTTTCCATCCATAAATTGGAAGAAAGATAAATAAATAATGGGTGTTCTGTATCATCTTTACCTATTATAAAGTGTAAATCCTTTGACTTAAATGCTTTGATGTAAATGTTTCAAAATAAAACTAAGGAAAATATAAAGAAATGTACGTAGTCCTCAAAGCAGAAATCCATGAATTAAAATAAAGAAAAATGGAATTAATAAATAAATTGAAATTGAGGCCAATGCTTTCAACAAAATTTTTAAAACAGTGATACATGCTGAAATGTGAATAAACTTCAAAAACTTTATGCTAAGTAGAAGAAGCCAGTCACAAAGGACCACATATTGTATGATTCCATTTATAAAAAATTTCCGTATTAGAAAGTAGATCAGTGATTGCCTGGGGTGGGAATTGAGAACAAGGATTGACTGAAACTGGCATGAGGAATCTTACTGAGTTGATGGCAAAGTTCTAAAATGGATGATAATTGGATGA
>NW_012149352.1:548269-549062 GCF_000956105.1 Propithecus coquereli
TACATAATAGTTGTGTATCTTTATGTTTACTTTTGATCCATCATTTTCAGTTTATTAAAACTCTTGGAGTCCTCACTCTGATTTCATTTTGGCCCTTGCCAAAATGACAGGTTTAATGACCACGTTTCAGTATTCCGAGAGCCTCCTGTTTAACAGAAGAGTGCTGTTCCTCTGGAATACTCTAGTCACCTCTCGTCCACTGACCTTTCCCCTCACAACATTCATCACCAGTGACACTGACTGATGAGCAGCATGATCCCCTGACCTCCAATTTATTAATGTTGATGGTCTTGACACTCTTCCTGGTCTCCCAGGCTCCACACAGCTGCCTAATATCATCAGTGGATCCTTACTTCCCAGAAATACTTTCCGTTTCCTCACTGTACCACACATATTACTTGCTCTCGTATTAAGCATGAACTGTCACTTTTTTTTTCGTTTATTGCTTTTCAAAATTTTCAGACTCCCTCCATCTCCACTGACTTTTCTAGGTCACTCATCTGGTCACATATAGCTTGTCCCTCTTAGGGGGTCATTTTCTGAGAAAAGAGATACTCTGTCTGGTAGAAGATTCAACAATCCATGCTGCTAATAAATATACTACTAGTGTTAATAACTACCATTTACAGTTTGTTTACTATTTTTCAAAATAGAATGACTAAAGACAGGAACAAAGAGTAATATTAATATGTATAATAATAAAAAGCATTTTTGAACACTTACCATGTGTCAGAAACTGTGATTAGTACAATATTTGTTATTAGAAGGTGTGGCACCATGCCAGCTGCAAAAA